>NW_010298749.1:0-17622 GCF_000700745.2 Antrostomus carolinensis | reverse complement strand
GAATGTGGGATGGCAATTATGGATTAGCTGCATAGTTAGCAGTTCTCAGATCAGGCCAACGTGGCTGGAGATCTTCCAGGTCCAGAAAATTGATGCTTTATAGCAGATTGGATAGGACCTGACCACCCACTCTCACTATGCTTTATTTACACAGGAACAGTAATCCGGATTGCCTCAGCAAGGATATATGGAGAGACACATACACTGGCCTCTGTCTGTGCTTAGTTAACCTCTTCATGGCCATTGCTGGGACTAGTCCTGTATTTTAGCACGGGAAATCCAGGGAATTAATTCTACTACAGTAATGCTGAGAGTGGGGAGAGATGTGTCAGATCTGGAGGTTTCATTCTATCGGACATGGGGATGCTGGGACATCCTGCACAGCCTAGTTTTGGGCCACTCAGTAGGGCAGCAATCTCAGTATCTCAGAACACTCTCTGAAATTTTCCTTCAAGATGAGACCTGTCAGATTTCAGTACCACTGGGCTGGACTCTGAACCAGATTTGAACACAATCTCTGAAACCAACCTCAGAATCTGTCTGGCTGTCAGTCAAGAGGAGCATATTTTTCAGCCAATTTCTTCTTAGTTCAGTGACCTACACTCAGTTCTCAACAACTTTGAGAGTTCTGAAGTAACAGCGCTGACTTTTCAAGCCTGACTCCAGGTAATACATGGCAGAGACAGAAATCAGAATCTGATTTAGCTCCCCCTTGGTGTTTAATCCCAATTCTTCCTTTCTGAAAAGCCTTTCTGCAGTACCTGGTAGGGGCTCATTAGGGGATGTCTTTACAAACAGAATTTTCGTACTGTGGCCAGATTTAAACCTCTGTATTTTTTATTCCCTCGCATCTGCTTATGAACTGAGAGTAAAACAGCTTCCAATGAAAAACACACTAGTGCCCTCGTACGTGGGAAGTGTGCACTACTGGCTGTGGAGGAGAACCTCCTCCAAGATTTTCTGGGGTCCTCTTTCCTCATGGCCTGGTTGCTCCAGCTTCTTGTTCAGTGCTCAAATTCCTGTCCCTTACATTCCTCTTTCTCTTCTATTTTGCAATGAGAAGAGTTTATTTCTGTGCTCACTGCAGAGATGAATTCTAAGAAAAAGGAGCTGAGTACTTCATGGTTTAACTTTGGGAAACTCTTCATCAAGAGCCATGGGCTTCCACTGCTTTGCTGTGGTTGGGCAGATGTTATCTTGTCCCCTTTTTGACTATAATTCTTGCAACTGTGACAACACAGAAAAAGTGGCTGCTCTTGAGTTTATATTTTTTGTTGTGGTTTGGGGTTTTTTATTGTGGGCTCTTAAAAACCAGCTTGCATGCATCAGTGTTATTCCATCCTTCCTCTGTGAGCCCGCGTCCCTGTGCAGAGTGTGCTGCTACAGAGGTGGGGACTCCAAACCACAGATGAGAGTAGGAAATGAATGTATAAACCAGAGCATTACCACGGCGCCCGCTCGCAGTGCCATACCAGACAGGGGACACTGCCTGTCATCATCTCACCCATAAACCCCACTGGAAGGGGTTTCCATTACCACTGGAAGGTTCTCTGCCTTGGCCTCTGAATCTACCTCTGCAGAAAGTTTGGCTGAGTGGCATTGTAGGATTTGAGAGGGGAAAAAGCATACTGGGTTTGATGGCTGCAAGTTGATACTCTTTAATGCTCTCTGTTGTTTTACAGCTCTCTGTAAGTACACAGGAGAAAAAAAAAATCGATTGGTTTCATTTAATGTAGTGGAGTTTCTCAAAAAAATCACTCAGACTGCAAAGCGGATCAATCACTTCTGCTTCTTGGCAGAGGAAATACTAAATCAAATACTGATCTAATCCCTCAGCACTCAAACTCCCTTTGTTAACAAATTATTTCTTATCAAAGATATCCCAGTGAACTAAGCACACACACGCTTGCAAAATCAATTTTTGTCCAGCATATGAAGTGACAAAATTTCTCTTCTTTTACTCTTGATTAGGAAATTTCATGTGTCTCCAGTAGGCTTGGGCTCAGCTAAGAAAGCCCCATGTGTCACCTGTAGTGAGTGCAGTGAGCATGGTATGAGTCTGATTAAATGGCACATAATCTAGTGGACCATGAAGCCTCTTCTACCAGCAAGTAGGAAGTTCAGATCCATGCTGGGCCAGTGCAGGAGTACTGGACAGCCTCTGGGAAAGGAGTCAGTTCAGTCTGCAAAGAGGAAATATTTTTTGCTTGTTGGTGGCCTTGGCAGAGCTGCCCTGTTTTGGCTGCAAGCAGTGGGTTATGGGTTATTCCTTCCAGCCCTACGTGGAGAACAGGGCACGTAGAAAGAGCTTTGTTAAAAGGTGTTGTGTCTGATGATGTCACTGGGAAAAGGGACAGAGGAGTGAAAGCAAATGGCATCTGTTCCCTTGCCAGCCTGTGTCCTGAGGCAGAGGACACAAGCCTCTCCATCCCCTGAGAGAAAGAGCAATGGGTCAGTTGACCAGCGATGCTCAGCAAGGGCTAAGCCATGTTATTGTGGCTGGTGGTGTGATGTGGGGGGCTGTGATGCCTGGGGGGGCTCAGTCCTGCAGGGAGCAGAGCGAGATCCCAATGTTCACATTCCCTGAAGCCTTTAAGCCTGGAAAGTGCTCAGCTCGTTGCAGGATCAGGCCCAATACGCACCAACGAGGCTGACCTCGGATGCGATTCCCTGCTCTGTGATGATGAATGTCCCCAGCTCTCTGTGGGTTGGGCTCAGCTTGAACATTGCTGTAATGTTGTCTTTGTTGGTTTAATTTTCTAATAACATATTTCACCGAGCAATGCAGCCAGACTGGAGCCATAACCCAGAACAGTAGTTGGCATGAAAAACTCTACTGTATTTCTGACACTGGGATCTTTTATAGCCAGGCTCTGATGGTTTCAGCACCAGTGCAATTGCAACCAAGTATTAAATATCCCAATTAGTGCAATTCACAGTTATCGACAACACTGTTTTTCTTCCAACATTCCCCAAGGACAAGAAAATGTTCTGTGTGGATCTGAAAGCTTCAGAAAGAGGTGGTGTCCATCAGTAGGATGCTGCAATGTTTAACATACGGATCTCCAGAGATGATTTGGGGCTGGGCAGAGATAACACATCAGCTTTCTTAGACAGCCAAGGGAAAACAGGAACAACAGGCATTGTTGCAAATGGCATGTGTTGGACTCACGCTTGCAAACAGCCCAGCTGAGAAATGAGAAGCCAGTAGGGCTGGACTAGAATATATTTGCCCAGCAGAAGTCTGTATGGCTTCAGTGTCTGCTCAGGCCTCCAAACATAGGCATTTATTTTGTATTTCCACCTGCTTTGTGGAAAAAAGAAGAAGAAAGCTCCTAAAGTCTTTGTAGCCAGGAAAAGTTCAGGGGAAAAGCACAATAATATTGAAAGTTCCTCCAGTTTAGACTGTAAATCCAGGTGTGTTTCTGGCTGTGCTCTTGTGGGCTCTGGTCTCTGCCAAACCTGTGCTACCATCTTCAGTTTGTGATTGTTACCCAAGGCAGCCACATCAAAATGCTGTTTGCCCAAGTTCATGTCACTACTTTGTTCTAGATTTGCCCAGAAATAAAGGGGGAAAAAAAAATTCCTCCCATTTCCTGCCCTCTAACTTGGCTACCTGACATCATCCACAACTAAGGGCACGATCGGCCACACGCAGGCGTGTGCACTCGTTATTAAACACACCCTGCCAGGGAAATGCAGGATTGACTCTCAAGGATCAATGATTAGTAAATGTTAATTTTATCTCAATTTATATCTTTAATTTTGTGTTGTCCACCTTCAGTTTCTTGCTCTGTAAAGCCTGAGAGGAAAAAACATTGCAGCTGTAGAAAGGTGCTGGATTTCAAGAGTTAAAAAATGACAGTAAAAAAAAAAAAAAATAGAAAATCATAACTGCCTTTTAAATAAACATCAGTGTTACTGATCCAGTTGTTTATGAGTCTCTGTTCCAGCCCATTTCACTGACAAAAGCCAAGTGAAATTAGTGTTTGATGCCTGGAAAGAAATGGAAAGCCATAGGCCTGCCATGAAAGGGGAAGCAGCGAGATAAACAAACTCTGATTACAGGGAAGAGGTTGCGTGTTTGCTGAGAAAGAAATCAGTGAATCACAGGTTGTTTTCAGTCAGGAGAAAGAACACATCCTGAATAATTATTTAAGGAATGGGGACACTGAGGCACTTCAAGACCTCAGTGTTGCTGTGCAGCCCAAGGAGAGATGCTGCAGCAGGCTGGGGGCCTGGGCAGGACCGTGGAAACACGACTCAATTCTCTCATTTTGCTCCTGACCAGCAATGTCAACGAGTTCCTTGTGGTCTGTTAATTTTTGGGAGTCTGAGCTGATTAGCTGGAGCTCAGCACCATGCTAACAGGGTTAGAATGATTCCCTGAGACAGCTGGCTTGTGTCAAGCTTGTAGAGTAGGAGACTAGGCTTGGATCTGAGGGGTGATGTATAGTTGTCATCTTGGTTTCCTTGTGCCTCAGCTTCCCTCTGAAATTACTCCATGGCACTGAGCTTTTTAGTAGAGATACTGTGACAATAAGTTCTCTGGTTTAGTATCTGAGCTAAATGGAAGGTAGGTCCCTTCAGCTCCTGGTGTTCACAGAATAACTGGCCTAGCACTTCTAATCCCACCTGCCAAGGACAGGACCTTCCAACTAACTCCGTACCTATTCAGTAATATCTCTGAACCTATCTTTTTTTCTTGTCTCTGAATAATCCTACTCCCAACTGCTGCTAACTCAGCCTCTTACAATTCCCCAGCCAAGGAATCTGCAGCCACTTCCAACCAGCTCCTGCCTTGTGCCTGTTCTTTTGGGGTTCTTCAAAACTGCACTTCCCAGGCCATGAAGAAATCCCTGGTCAAGATGAACCCTAGCCTGAATGTGGAAGGGGAATGCAGTGGGAGGAAAGGAAATTAGGGCCTTTGATCTCTTATTTCATCTGGAAGGCATTGAGAGCCAAATGTTTTTGAATAAACAAGCTTTTGGAGGTAGGGAGTGAACAGATCCACATGGATTGGGTGGGGTGCTCTCTGCACGAGCCGACGTGGAACTGATGTAAGGAAAGCAATGGGATGTTTCCCAAGCATTCCTCTGCCTGGTGATGTAATCTCTCATTTGTCATGTGCCCTGGCTAAGGTTGATGTCTACACATGCCAAGGATGAGTGCAGGCAGACTTGCTGTCAATCCTAGGAAAATTAACATTGGAAGAGACCTCTGGAGGTCTCCAGTCCAACCTACTGCTCAAAGTGGGGTCAGCTTTGGGGACAGACCAGGTTACTCTGGGCTTTGTTGAGCTGGGTTTTGAAAACCTCCATAGTTGGAGACTGTACAACCTCTCTGGGCAAGCTGCTCCTATAATTGATTGTTGGTATGATGAAAAAATACCTTTTAATTCAGTTTGAACCTCTCTTATTTCATTGTGTCCATTGTCTCTTGTTCTCCTGCCATACACCACTGCAAGGAGCCTGGATCTGCCTTCTTACTGACTCCTCACAGGTATTGTAAGTTTGCTATTAGCCACCCTCCAATTTTTTTTCTCTGGGCTAAACAAATCCAGCTCCCTGGGCCCTTGTCTCTATTGCTTCTCAGTAGACTGTGTCTGGAAAGAGGTAGCTGAAGGCACATCCTGCTCCCTTGGTAGTGCAGGGAGTGTGTTCTGGGGTCCTCAGACGAGGATTTATAGGTTTATGGTCAGGTTAAGGCAACTACAACGGGTGATCAACACACCAAACAAGAAGTAGAGGAAGGAATTCTTCCCCACTCCCAATCCTGCCTTCTCTCCGCTATGATCATGTGAAGTTTACCTCTTTTAGGCTCACCAATCTTCACTCTGGTGATCTTTGAAGTTACCTGTATAGCTCCTTTGGAACCACTGCCTGGTGATCAGGTCTGCAGCTGGGAGACATGGATTTCACTCAGGCATTGGCCACTTCTACAGGCTCCTTCCTACCCACCACCCCAGAGCAACTCCTGGGTCTACACGTGGCTCTGGGACTTTTGTGGTTGTGTCCTGCTCTTTTCCAAAAGCAAATGGAGCAGGGAGCTGCTGCTGGTGCACTGTAATGAGGATAAAGTTCCTCTTGTCACAGCTGGAATTAAAATCAAGGTCATTTTACCCCTTCAGGTTCCTCCTTTTCATCTCAGTCCTTCCCCAAACAGGCATCTCTCTTCTTTAGTGACCCCAGCGTTTAGGACAACTGGGACAGGACATCCCTGCCTAATGGCTAATTCCACCCAGTTACAATATTGATGTATTTCTTGCTGTCTCTCACTCTTTGGGACCCTGCATCTTCCTGATCTTCCTGCATTTCATTTGTCTCAGGTTTTAGAATTTATTTCGGTGACTCCAGTCCTGATGTCTGAGACTGGCTGAAAATAGTAACTCAGTCTGATCTTATCTGCAGCTATTAGAGACTTCAATTATATCCTCCCGGGATGATCTGTTACTCCTAAGAAATTAGATCTTGGTTATTGTTTTCTTACCCCTCTCCCTGTCCTCATAAACCTTCCAGCTATGGGTTTTGCTTTGATGAAGCTTTTCAGGAGCCAGATTGGACTTTTATAAAGTGTAAGATAATCAGGCCCTTCCCTGGGTCCCAAAAACCTTTGAGAGCTTTGCTTCACAATGCCCTGGGAAGAGGTAATGTTGTTATCAATTTACTGAGGGAGAAACTGAGGCACGGAGTTGTTATTAGTTTCATTTTAAGAACTATTTCCACTGGATTCTGTTGGAATAATGGATACACAGCACATTAAGAACTTGGGGCACTGCAGAACATGGTTTGGCAGCCCTGCCCATGGCTACAGACTAGTCTGATGGTAGGTTCCAGGAGTCCTGACTATAATTAATTGCTCAGTTCTTCCTTTATAACAAAGAAGTGACCTTGCAGGCTGCATGAACCATGGTCAGCACCAATATCTTACTGCTCCAGCACTCCAGAGCAGATGTTACTTGGTGTTTCCAGGAGTAACTGCATCTTTGGGGGTTAGGTAACCTGGTTAAGGAGCTGCCTAACTCGACTCTTTAGATCTGAAGGTATGGAGAGCAGGCTGTCCTCTCTGTTAACAATGCATGGCCAGTAGATCTTCTCCCTTTTGCCAGTAGCAGTGTCTCTTGCTGGGCCACCTTTTTGCCACTCAGTCACATCTCCTTCAGGGAATCTCTCCTCTCTGTCTCTCTACAACCTTCCACAGCCATGGGCTGCTATAGGGCAAGAAGAAGCAGCTGAGTGACCCACCACCCTGAAAACCTTTGCAGAGTAGTACGTTAGAAAGCAAGTCAGAGAAGAAAGATAAAACCCCACCAAACCTCTTACTAGCCAGGAGCCCCTATGAAATTAGGGATTAGGAATGGTAAAAAAAGCTAAAATAGCTATCATTTTTCTAATTTCTTCTGTGCAGCACCTCATATTTGGAAAGATCCCTGTGTGGCTGAAGATTCCTCTAACTTGCAGGCAAACTCAGCAAGATTTGCTTTTAGGAAGGGTGACAGTGTAGGATTCACAGAGAAGCCACTTGCTAGGGACGACGAGAGACGAGCTGCAAATGAGGGCAGAGACAGCTGAGAAAATTGTGTGCAGTGTGTAAACTACAAAAGCTACAGAAATTAATCTAAGTCTGGTGAGCTCCTGGCCTCCTTGATCATAGCAGAGCCATAGATCCAGGCCTGGAGCTCAGCACGGCACATTTATAGGAGTAGTTTTCCAGTGTGGAGAACGCTTGTTTTATTGAGGTCAAGGCATGGAAAGAAAGACAAATATATTAGACAAGATAAAATCGGAAAGATTAGACCTAAAACTCCAGTTCTTAGCACCTCAGTTGTTGGTATGTTTGCAATCAAGATCTACTATCTCTGGCTTGAGTCCTTCCCTAAAATAAATATATAAAGTAAATATTTGTAACTCTTGTGGTTAGGATCTGTTCTGGATAAATGTTTTTGCAGTGTTTTGTGCTATGATGCTTCAAAGCCAACTGGAACCATTTGGCTCCATCCCAAATCAATTGATCACTGGCAACAACAACAACCTCTTCCCTTTATTTAAAGAAGACAGTGTTAATAATTCTCCAGTCCCCTCTCTTGCTTATGTATGGTGCACTTTGCACTAGAGGTTCTTTGTGTGCGACTCCTCTACTTGTCCAACACTTTAGATTTCAATATTGCACATCAGCCTGCTGCCTGGAAAATAAACAGATGCTGTAACAGGACTCACATTCCCTGGATCTTGGCTGTCAAGCAAAGCAGGGAACGACATGGACTGCTAGAAGGTGGGGCTTGTGGCCTTAAATGACTAGGTGTTCCTCAGATTCCTTGCCAGCTTGCTGAAGGACACTGCTGTGATTGCCCTGGCGTCTGCAGAAATCGGGGCTAGAGTGACCAACAAATAGTGGGCAGCAGGGCTTGGATGTGTGGCTTTTTGAGTTTTCATCAAAACATGAATCAGTGTCTAGATTTTTCCACATTTTTTTTTTCCCCCATCATGTTTTCATTGAAACTGATAGGGGAAAAAAAAAGAGGGGGGAAAAAAAAAAAGAGAAGGGCTGGAAAATATGGCTGAAGGTTGGATTTCATGTGATATTTGTGACCTGGGTATAAAAGCATAAGGCTGGAATGAGGCTGGAGCTGTCCCACTCCATACCCACTGAGGCATAAACAAATATTCCTGCATTACAGCCTGCATGGGCAGAAACCCTGGCTGATGTGAGTGGCACCCCAGGCAGGGCTAGAACCACACTGGGACACTGGTGTGGAAGCCCACCATAGCCCCACTTTGCCTGGTGTGCTCTGGTGTTCACTTATCTAAGCATCAATAGAGGCAAGTCCAGGGATGGGATCTGATTCTCAGAGCTGCTCAGTATTTCCCTGGAAGTGCTGTGCTGTTTTACTGAGTGTTCACAAAAGGACATTGGAATCTGACTCAGAACAAATATTTATTTCCCCTGCAATAACACGTAAATATTGATAACTCATTCCTTAACTCTGCTTTTACAAAATTCTTTTAAGACTCTCTGAATTTCAGCATCAAATGCCAGGTGAATATTTTCATTAGAGAGAATGAGGAATTAGTTCCCTACCCCAGCAAAGACTCGCCTGAGAAGCTCTTAGATTCGATCAGTGTGTTGATAGTTTTTAACAGGTTTTATTTCTACATAGTCTTTAATCAACCCAAAAGTTCAAGAAGGCGTCATACACAGACTTTTTTTGGAACTGAATCCTCCTTTGAATATTTTGGAAGAGGGTTTCCCTGAAGAAAAGGAAATTTAACAACTCACATCAATTGTATTTTCAGCTGATGAAACCACGAGGGGATTGAAAAGGGAGGGGGCATGGAGACTGGGGGTTTTGGGTTGGTTTTGGCTTGTTCTATTAAAAAATGTCCACTTCATTCAAAAGCTATTTCTCTTCCACCTGCCAATCCTCCCACCACCACCACCATCAAAGTCCTTTGATGTAAAATTTCTGGCCAGTTTAACCACAAACATACAGACACAAGAAAAAATCATCCAAAGACTTTAGCAAATCATAACTGCATTATTTTATTTTTTTTTCCATAACAGGCACAATGAGTTTTTTAATAATCCCAAGTTATTGTAGCTCCCAAATGGTGTCTAAACTTCATTATCACACTCACTAAAATGCAGCTTATCACTTTTAGTTAATTTGCTTTGGCTGTTTGGGGGGGTTTTGTGGGCTTCTCCAAAGGTTTGTCTTTAAAATCTGGGTGGGTGTTATCAATCATTAATTACATGGACCAACATGTTGGCTCCATCCTCAAGAATTCCTTCAGAATTCCATTTCTGAATTGGAAAACTGTTTTCCTTTTCTCTCTTTATCATCCATTTGAGGCTGTGTTAAACAGCAGACACTTATTAGAGACCATAGTTAGATTTTAGTCATAAACAACTGGCTTTTGACACTGTTTAGGTTCCTGCTTTGATTCCTTTTTTCTTTTTAATCAGGGAATAAATCCCATTATGTGTTCTTAAAGACAGATAGTGACATCTAGTGACTGCACTGTACAGGGCAAGCAAACAGGAAAACTGTGGAGAGTTCTAAATTGATTACCTGGCTTCAAAGATCTGCTTCAACAACAAATTTGAAAGTTATTTTTAATTATTTAATTAAAAAAAAAGGAAAAAGGGTCTTATTTTAAAGCTTTGTAGCAAAGAGGCAAAAAGAAGTGTTTGTTATATGTATGTGAAAGATTTTAATTTGAATGAAAATGTATTTAAAAAAAAAAAATAATTGGAATACACATTTTAATTGCCTGCAAATTCAGTGCTCTGTGTCAAGGGAATGGTACTCTGGACACTTCTTGCTTAAATTACTCGGATGTGGCTTTCCAGATGTGGTGTATCATCTTCTGCAGAAAGAACATCAGGTGTGGCAACTGGACACTTGAAAACAGCTGGTGCTTCTCACGGGCTTCTGCATAGTGGAAAGACACAAAGCCTAAACTGCTTAAGATGTGCTAATTTGAGAGGTTAGATGTATCCTTCCTGTGAATTTCTAAGTGTTTAGATCCTGAGATGTCTTTGCTTTCAGTGAAACAGCAGCAAAAACTTTCTGTTGCAATCTTAATTCGAGTTTAATTAAATCTCCATCGGATCTTAGTGTTTTTAAGTTACTAATGCACTGGAGAAGTGTTTTTTATTGACTTTTGTGTGCCTCTACCTCAGCAAATACAATATAAATACTTAATCCAAATGGCACTGAGCAGATGGGTTAAATGCTCACTCTGGGCTAGGAAGAAATATATCTTTTGCTCTTCTCTTGGGAACTAATCAATAAGTAATGTATTAAATTTACCAGAGCTTTCCATGTGCTAGAGGTGACTGGGATGCTTTGAGACCACAGTATTAAAAGGGAAAATGCCTATTGGTTTTCTGCTCAGAAAGTGTACTTTGGTACAAACACCTGCAAGAAAAATCTTCACTGGTAATTGAAGAAACTGCTGGTGACAACCAGGAGACTTGGATCAAAAGTGACAACTTGGTTATATGCAGAGTCATCTTGTGCTTCTGGGTTCAAATAAATTGGTTTATGTAACTAAAACCAGAGGTGTTGCTCTGGGCTAGAGACTAAAATGTGCTTTTAAGGTTTTGGTAGAAGCAGCAGCAGCAAGAACAGGCTCATTTTAAATAGAATGGACTAGCTGCTTCCTCAGCAGCAAGTGAGTGCTGAAATGATTTGAACAGGTGTCACACTGAAAATAGTTTCAATTCTTTGTCAGAATGTTGCTGGTATTTTGCTTTTTTAACAGGATTATATCCAATGGTGTTTATCGATGTCTAACTGCTTAGATCTAAGAGCAGAATCAATATACTTGTTGTCAAAGAAACCCTTTTTCTGATGGCATTAGTTTAAGTCATGCCCCTATATTGCTACCAATGTAAAATTAGGATGAACAGGTACATGTATTTATGTATACCTGTGCGACCCAGTGGTGTTCCTTCCAGGCTGCTAGCTCCTTCAGGGTTCTGGCACGTTGATTAGTCATTATTAATAACGTTAACTAAAGCATTTGTATGCAATTAAGACTGAGCCAATCCTCTGTGACTCTCAGCCAGTGGCATAATAAAATAACCACGCTCGTATCTTTTTCTAACACAGAACAACAATCACCTCTACAGCAAAAGTCTTTTATTAAAAAATCACAGCACGCAGATCCTTTGGCCAATAAAGGCATACATGAAAGGACAGAAATACAGATACAATACGCTTAATTACCAGGAGTTTTCATCATCACAGAGAGCTTCAGGTTTCTAGCAGTTTATTCCCTATATAAACGCTGAGCAAATAAACCGTGTGCCACACCCCCAAACCCCAAACCCAAGTGATGTGGCTGCAAAAAACAAAATGTGCAATTTCATTCAATCGTTTAAAAGACACTCAGCACAGTACCCCACGTTAATTCTGTTTCATAAAGGCACACTTATTATGTAGCATCCTTCAGCTTCAGACAGGCTATAAATATCAGACTGAGCCATTTCCAAGTTTTACTAGACATCACCTAAATAGTCTGTATTAGAAAGTCATAACTGGCATATTACGTTGGCATAAAGTAGTTCCAGTTCCAAAGTAAAAGCTTATCTTACACAGGTACATGTAGCAACAGATTTGAGTCTTGCAGAGAGTGTGTTCTGAGTAAAAGATAGAGCAGGGTAGGTGGTGACAGTTTGGCAAGCACACAGCAAGACCAAAAAACTATTTCAACTCTGATGCTGGAGCTGAATAAAAACTACTAGAAATATAACTTTTAATCACCTTCCCATGCTGCTGGGTTTAATCAAATCTGCAAAGCTAACACACCTTGGCCCCCGAAACATTAGTGTTAACAGATAGGAAATACAAATTTAAATGCTCAAAAAAAAACTGAGGCATTTCAGCTACCGAAAATGTAGTATTTGTCACAAGTCTGACACGCAGAAGCTGTATCTGAGCAAACGTGAACAAGGCTAGACATTCCCAAAATGTTCAGTTACAGGAACAGTCATTTCTGAATTGGTTTTGGTTTTTTAAAAATCTTGAGCTGACTATAGGAATTCTTGGAAGCCTGAGGGATTTTTAAGTGGGATTGTTAGTTTATTTAGTATGGAAATTAATGTTTTAGCTCCTTATTTTTACACACTGAAGTAATTAAGTCCTGTTGCGTGTAACTTAAAAAAAAATTCACTTGAAAATAAAGTCAACTTTCTAGTTGAATTTATGCCATTGTCAGCTTTCAATATTTCAGTACCAAGTCTTAGATACAATCAGGGAGAGGACATGTCATGAACAATTAATTTATCTACTGTATCTATTAGCTCTGTAGAATACTAAATGCCTGGATTTAAAAATTAATTTTAAAATAATCTGTAAATAATAACAAAAAGCTCAATAGTGTTACAGATCAACTCAATCATAATCCTGAATGGATACCAACATCAGCTTATAGATCTGATGCAGTTGCCAAGCTTACAGTGTGTAACACGCTGATATCTAGAAAAGCTGAATGATAATTTTTCCCCATACTAACAGTAATACTAAAAACACAAATTATTTATGTAGAGAAAACTTGAAAACCAGCAGAAACACTATTTTAAAAAAATTAAAAGCCCAACGTATCACTAACTGATTGCCACTAAGAGTGCCTCTAAAAAAAGCAGGTAAATCTGTTCCTGGATAATTTTGTTTTCACCAAGGCCCACAACAAAACTTTCCAGTCTAATATAGCTGCTATAAAGATAAAAACCTAATTATTTCTCAGCAGCACTTAAACATCCTCCCAAAGGCTGGGACTCAGATTCCTCCTCCTGACTTGCAAGAGAGACAAAGATTACATCATGGTTTTCAAGTATAAAACCATCATACACTAAATTTCTGAGATTATGTCAGGAAATACAGGACCTGGTCCTGAGAAGATATGAAAGATCAGCCTTTATTTTCTACTTCTAAAATATTCAATTCCTATGTTGTTCAAAACCTGCTTTAGACAAAACGGCCTCAAAAATGAATTTTGGACTGAAACTTTAAATTTTAAAACTTTAGTGACTCACTCATGCAATACACAGATGTTTCTTGATTATTCAAAATAACATCAACAGGTCTTTCACGTGCAAATTCTTTCTAGTAAAATATATAAAAAAATTAATCCTCGTTACTGTTAATGAACTCGTTAATGTTTTTCTAGGTTTTTCCACACAACACGTGGGATGTCTGCTCTCTCCCAAATTATTCAATTTGCTTTTAAAATACCAAAAAAAAGTCTTTTACTTTTGTGGAATTTCCCAGTTAACTGGGATTGAAATCTAAGCACTGTGTTTGCAACAAAGGGGCATCTATTAAGAAAACTAAAACCACTTAGCAGAGGACCATAATCTGTTGAGAATTCCATGTTAATTTGTTTTGCAACTAGAGCAGAACACGGGTAACCTGAAATAGCAAAGGGTCCAACGAGGCTGTGTCAGACTGAGATCCAGATATCGAGTAGATCAGAGTGGTCACCATCATTTCTGAGCTTCATCTTGTGAGGGTGCAGGCGAGAGATCTGCCACGGGAGGTAATTCAGGGCGCGCGTCGTTTTCCTGACACTTGTGTAAGAAACTTATCAAAATAATGTCTTGACTGTTAATGATTTATGTTTATGATGCAAAATGTTTTCCATAGGGTGAAATATCAGATGGAGATCCAGCATTTTCCCACCATTAATTTTGCTAGCAGTGAAAAACACTTTACTGTTGGTTTTTTTTTGAGGGGTGGGGATGAGAGTTGTGGGCTGGGAGAGTCAAATTCAACACTGGAAACAACTTCCATGAACACGGTTATTGGTAGAAATGGATAAACAGCACATTCTTCCCAGCTTGCAGACTCCTGATCTGCAGTTCAAATCCCAGTACCTTAAATAATGGCTTGTATAATAACAGCAATAAATTCAAGCACTGCTTGATATGTAATTCTCATGGACGTTACAGTACCTCCTTAAACAAATTCAAAATGACATTTAACTATCTTATTTTTCCTATACATGATACATTTTTCAATAATTATAAATAAATACTCACATTACAAGCATTTAATCACATATATACACACAATACTAGTGAATCCCAAATGGCAAATAGATATTATTTGTTTAAAATGCTAAAACCAATTTAAATTTCTGGTAATCTTGTTAAATTTCTTGGTTTGGAATAGTACTATCTTGCTGAAAAGCACATCTGCCTATCTGTCAATACACAAGCATGCATTAGAATGGACACATGCTAAAATAACTTCTTTTTTTTCAGTATCTTAACTTTGTTTTAGAAGGAAGTCAAAGATTTGTTCAAATTTTCAAGACAGAGAATTACGATTCTCTGCAGAAGACTTTTCTTAATCCTCAATATTTTAGTTAAAAGAAGATAATAATAATAATAATAAACCTATACTTGATTCCTTTGGTATGAATTGCTAACTTGTTAATTTAAGAAACAAAAATACGGAGATATTGGCACCCTTTTATTTTTTTTTTTTCTTTTTCTTTGCAATTTGTCTCTTCCTGCAGGTGGGAACAGACACTGACCTAGGGAGAAGAGGAAATGAAATTGTATGAAAGTGCAGTGTGCAACAAACAGTTAAACTGGTAAGTGAGAACGTCCTTCAGGCATAAAAGTAACAACTCTGCTTGTACTGAAAGATCTGTAGCTAACAGAAGTTACTGGAAGTCAGTAGCTCTGTACTAGGACTGGGGAAAAAAAGGGTATTTCTGTGTATTAGAGCCCCTGCCATTCAAAAATGTTTGAATTACAGGCTCACCTAAAGGTCTGATGATAAGTAACATGGTGAAATTGTGCAAGTGATCTGTTCTACAGCCAAGAACGTCCTGTCTGCATTTGCTGCTCCGTACTGCCTCGGATGCTGACAAGCTCTGTCAGTACTAGAATTATTTGTAGTGTAGACAGGACTAAGGGGCATAATCCCATTTACTGACACATCACTTGAGCAATTAACTTAGACCTCCTGTAAAATTATTTTTAGTTCTGCTGTAAGGTACTATTGGAGAGGAGGAGGGAATTCTAGACATACAGTTTAGCTTCAGGCATCTAAATGTGACTGTTGAGGGATCAGTCTCCCTAGACTGCAATGTAGCTCCTGGAAAGAGAGACAATGTTCTACTCAAAGAGGAATTTGTGGGGTGGAGGAACCTATTTCTCTTGACTGCATGCAGAGTTTACTTTCTTAGCTGAGGTACCCACGTTAGAGCAATCTTGTTTGAACTCCAAACAGCTTCCACTGATCCAATTCTGCTATTTCACAGAAGTAATCCAGAACAATATCAATCTGAAGTCTACAACATCTGACCCAGTAGTAGCCAGTGAAATTACTTACTGTTGGGAAATGTTTCTTCATACACAGTGTGTTTGGAGGATAAGCTAAGAACAACACTTATGCCTAAGAACTGAAGGCTAGCTTTTTAGCATAACTGTTTGCCCCCCAAAATAAGATAATATATTCTATATCTGCCAAATACCATAACTCATCCACCTTTCTAAATATAGACTTTGTAGCTGCCAGATAATTTATGTACATGATGTCTTTAAAACAACAAAAAGCTTAGAGACAATTTACACAGAAAGTCTAATAATTCCATTCTTGTACATCAGAGCACTCGGCAAAGAAGAGACTCTCTCTCCTTCCTCTAATGTGAATATTCGAGGTAAAACTCTTCCCTTCAC
The DNA here is from genome assembly GCF_000700745.2 of Antrostomus carolinensis. Classification (NCBI taxonomy): domain Eukaryota; kingdom Metazoa; phylum Chordata; class Aves; order Caprimulgiformes; family Caprimulgidae; genus Antrostomus; species Antrostomus carolinensis. The sequence continues at coordinate 1,422 of NW_010298749.1, read as the reverse complement.
TCTCCTCCTTGTATCAATAACCAGCTACCTGTTCCCACTGGCAACAGCAACTGATTTTTGCAGCTCCATTAGAATCTTCAAACCTGGCCAAACTGACACTTGTTTCTTGCCAAGAAATAAACAGCAGATGCTAGTTCCACAATCTTATAGATAGCATAAAGGCCTGTCATCATCTTTAGCAAATAAATCCTAGGGCCTGTTAAAAATCTTCCAGCAACTTTTCATCCAAGTTCTCTCCCTCAAATTTTCTATACTATCCGTATTTTGCAACCTATTATTTGCCCTCAATCCTGCCACAGGAGCCTTCCCATGCTTTTTGTCATCTATTTCTTTTTTTTAAACATCTCTACATCATGCCACATCAGTAGCTCTTAGGAGTTTCAGGGTTTCATTGATCGTGACATAATGAATCGTGCAAAATCTTTTTTGAGTAATTTTTAAGCCCTAGTTACTGGGATTCTCCCCATGTAACAGTAACCAAGCTGAGAGTGTCCATCAACATTCTGCCCTTTTCTTCCTCGGGCTTTCACGGGATGCCATCCTTCCTTTGGCAACACTGTGAAGGAGGTACTCCCCAATCATACATGTAGGAAAGCCTGAGCTTAACCTCCTCCTTACAGAGCTTTCCTTCTTTAGCCAGGGTCTGGTGCTTTTCCAGCATGTCCTCGATGCTTTGCTTATGAGTTACTATGTACTTATTGTTGCAACCTCTTGACTTATATTCAGTGTCAAAGCGAGGGTCGTGCACTCTCTTCACGTCAATGGGAGCCAGCCATACCCCCAGGGAGACGTCTTCGCTCTGCCACATGTTCAAGTAGTCTCTGCTAAGACGCAAATAGCGCACCAGATCTGCAGAGATCACGTAACCACCACCCAGAGCATACGGTAGGTAGTAGTCACAGAGCACCCAGGCGCTCTCTTTCCATTTCCCACCAGATTTCACTCGACCACGTCCAGAAAAGAAGCCCCAATAGAGGCGATGAGGCTCCTTGGCTCTCAGCTCTTCCACGAGCACATCCAAGCGTACGAAGGTATCGTCATCGGCCTTCAGGGCAAACTGGAAGTCCAGGTGCAGATCCAGCCAGACGTACGTAGCCAGGACTTTAGCAGTCAGGTTCTCGTAGGAATCCCGCAGCTCGGGCAGGAGGAGGAGGTCTCTGTGCCGGCTCTGCTCCAGCTCCAGGCTACGAAGCTCCTCTGGACCGAGCCCACCCGTCCCGATGACGAAGCGGCTCCAGATGTCATCGTGAGGGGGGCGGCCGGGCCACGTGCTGCGGATGATGCTGCGCCGCTCGCTGTACTTGGGGCCGCTGGTGATGAGCACGGCCAGGAAAGCGGAGTCCTCAGGGGAGGCTGGTGGGGCTGCAGGGGGAGGCGGCCCCCGGGCACCCCGCGGTGGCAGAGCCGCAGGCTGGTTGTGCG
>NW_010298748.1:39385-73705 GCF_000700745.2 Antrostomus carolinensis | reverse complement strand
GGGCGCGGAGGGGGGAGCCGAGCGCGGGGTGCAGCCCCGCAGCCATGGGCTGGTCTTATTTTGCAGAAGTGGGTGTGCCAGGGAGACGGCTCAACAGGTCTCGACACATTTCTCTGAAAACTATACTTTGCAAAGGAGATTTTATTGTAATCCAGCAGTTTTAAGGATTTGCAGATTTTTTTTTCCCTCCTTTGGGCAGACTCTTGCCTCTGATTTTTGACACGTTTCCTACGCTAGATGGTTCGTTGCTGCTTTTTTTTTCCTTTTTTTTTTTTTTTTGACGTTGGGGAAGTTGTCAAATGGAATAACTACATTTTTCCTCCCCTTCGTGTGAAAAAAAAAAAATAGAAAAAAAAAATAAAAAAAGGCAAAACTGGAGGTAGATAGAGACAATTTTATTTTCCAGTGCGGTTTCCACCTTAAGCGTCCCAGCAGTATTTCCGTGCCGTTTGCAATCCGTGACATTTCAGGGGACTGCCCTGTTCCCGTTTTGTCCCCTGGTCCCGGCTGGTGGGAAGGTGGCTCCCCACGCGTGACCCAGGAGAGCCGGCACCACGGTAAGCGTGGCCCAGGGACCCTCCGCTCGGGCTCACGTAGAAACTGTCCAAAGCGGTGGCGTCGAAGGACCACGAAGGGGTTTTGCGTTGACCTTCTCCCGCTCGGGATGCTTCCACCCAGGCCAAAGCTCGCTTGGGGCCACCTTAAAATTTTTTCCACGTGGGGACTTTTTTGTTGATCGCAGAATTAACTTTGGCATACAGAAAGCAGCCGCCTTCATCAGCACTCGGGAGAAAATGGGCGGCCGAGCTGGCGGGTTGATAATTAAGACGACTGTAAACTTGTTGTGAGGCTTCTCGGGTCGCTCTGCTTAATGGGTAATTCCGTGGCCAGGCTTTAACTCGGGCATTGCCTCCTCTTAGGGATGGCTCTTGGGTGTTTGCTGTTAGTGTTAGGCCGTAGACAAACAGTATGGAAAGTTTGCCGAAGAATTTACAGTTATTCTCCAAATATTTATGCTCTGTGCTGAAAATAAATGTAGTAAATGCAAACAGATTAAACTCGGGAGATTTGTTTTCCGTGTTAGATGTGTTTGGAGAATAGCCGTGAGCTGCTAAAGTGTTGGAAGCTAATAAAAATTCTGCTTTATGTTTAGTTAGCTTTTATTTATAAATTCGAGGTTTATTTAAAGAATTGAGTTTATTTTTTAAGATACATGAGTTGTATTTTAAGCTGAACCTATGCAAAGATAGCAAAGTTGGTGTTTTGTGGTGGAGAGGTGGTGTAGCTCCTGGACAATAACAAACCACTTGGATTTTGTCAGCTGGTAGCACCGCATTGGGGAGCTGGCTCGGGAGGCGGCGGAGCTGGGGGTGATGCAGGGAGAGCGGGGAGTGATGCAGGAAAGGTGATCAATGTCCTCCTGCCCTGCTCAAGGTGTAATTAAATACCAGGGAAAGTTACCTTCCAAAATTTGTAAATTGGGTACAATTCTCTGACAGTTCTTATGGTTCCTCACTTGCCTAGATGGATAGCAGAGCTAGAGAGCGTGTGCAGAGAGATGTCTAGTGCTGTAGTCTGATTCTGAGCTGCACGCAGGCAGACTTACCACTCCTTCCAGGTTTAGCAAAGCTTTAAAAAATACACTCCCTTGTTGCCAGTCAGAAATAAAAACAAACAAACAAACAAACCCAAACAAAAGCCCAAAACAAGTGGGTTTGAGAAAGATACGGCATGTGTCAGTTCGTAGCTTGATTTGCTGTGCTTTCGTTCTCCGAGTGGCTAAACCAGGTTTGCCGGGCTAATGATTTAGAGGGATTTTTTTTTAAGCTGTTATTAAAATACCCTTGCTGTGCTAACTTTGAATGCTTCTGATCTTTTTATAGCTAATGTTAAAGTAATGGATTCCAAAGAATTGCTTAACTCGTCAGATCAAGACGAAACAAGGAAAAATGCGCTCATCAGTACCAAAGGAGGGATCGTGATGGACTTTCATCCACCCTTCAGGGGTGGAGCTACTGTACAAGCCCCTGTGTCTGCATCTCCTCTCCCTGCCTCTTCTCAGTCAGATTCCAATCAGCAACCTGCTTTGGCCGACTTTTCAAAAGGATTAGTAAACAATGTGCCTCAGCCAGACCTTTCCAAGGCAGTATCGCTCTCGATGGGACTGTACATGGGTGAAACAGACGCGAAAGTGATGGGAAACGACCTTGGATTTTCGCAGCAGGGCCAAATCGGCATCAGTTCTGGAGAAACGGACTTCAGGCTCCTGGAAGAAAGTATTGCGAGCTTGAACAAGTCCTCGAGCCTGGCCGAGGACGCAAAGGGAGCAGTATCTTCTGAGGTGCCCCTCGAGCCAGATTTCCCAGGCATGGCTGGCCGCAACGTCCCTTTAGAGTCAGGAACTGCAGTCCAAAGCCAGGCTGGCTCGAATGGTGGCAACTTGAAATTATTCTCTGAAGACCAAAGCACCCTGGATATTCTCCAGGATTTAGAATTGCCGCCGGTATCGCCTGGCAAAGAGCCCAATGGGAGCCCGTGGAGGCTTGACCCCTTGCTAGATGACGGTGGCTTGCTGTCCCCTATATCTGCAGATGATGCATTTCTCCTGGAAGGAAATCTTGGTGAAGACTGCAAGCCTCCTATTTTATCTGACACTAAACCTAAAATTAATGATGGTGGTGACCTTTTACCCAGTTCCAAAATGCCAATGCCTCAAGTGAAAACAGAAAAGGAAGATTTCATTGAACTCTGTACTCCTGGCATAAAGCAAGAAAACATGGGCCCAATTTATTGTCAGGCAAGCTTCTCTGGGTCTAATCTGCTGGGTACTAAAGTCTCTGCCATATCTATCCACGGTGTCAGTACCTCTGGGGGACAGATGTATCACTATGATTTAAACACTGCATCGCTCTCTCAGCAGCAGGATCAGAAACCAATTTTTAATATCATTCCATCTCTTCCTGCCGGTTCAGAAAATTGGAATAGGTGCCAGGGATCAGGGGATGAGACGTTAGCTCCTTTGGGAACGCTCAACCTGTCTGGCAGACCTGCTTTCTCTAATGGCTATTCAAGGTAATTAGTTTTTGTTGCTCTTTATTAAAATACTACAAGTGTGTTTAGCACAACTGCGTGCGTGCTGGTTTGGGGTTTTTGTTGGTTTGTTGGGATTTTTTGTTTCCTTTTGAAGTCGGCCATCCCTTTTCCGTTTGTTATGCGTGGCTGGCTGATCAGACATCGCTGGGGTATATTTATTCCCTAGTACGATAGAAGCTTTAACCAAGTACTCAGCTATTGGTATTAAGGGAAGAAAAGAGGAGGGGAGCTGGCATGCTTTAAAAAAGAAATACATAAATAAAAATTCTAAGATACAGCCCGGAGGGGAAATGGAGTGCGTGGTAGAAGGATCCATACACAAGGCAGTATAGAAGGAAGTATTTAAGTGTGTACAAAAGCTGCTTCATTCTCAAGGGTTGGAGGATCAATGACTGTGGGGTTGTTTTTTTTTTCTTCCTAGTGTTACTTAAATGTTATGCACAAAAATAACTTGGTTGCTGGGTAAATTTCTAGAATTACATTTAAGCTGAACTAGAGTTTGAGCTGTGCTTGGTATTGCATTTACCTTACATGGACGAGAAGATTCGGAGTAGGAAGTACTCGGCGTTTTGTTTAATAACTACATTTAAAGAGAGAAGAATATTTGCAGTAAGATTGAAACATACCTGGAATTTAACTCTTGCAACTGGAGGAGGGCTTGCTTATCGATGTGTTTTAAGGGGAGCTGGTTAGTGTGTATTTCCAGTGAGTTTGCAGTAGTGTTTTCTACGAGTAATTCAATAGTGCAGATATTCAAGGGAAATACTTTTCCTCTGCCCTTCAGGAGTAAGCGCGGTGGTGGCAGCTCTCTCAGCGGGGGGCTGTGCACCGGGGGCGGGTTCTGATTTCGGTGTGAACACCAAGGTGTGTGTTTCCCTTAGCTGGTCTCTGTTTAACATATACGTGTTTAACAAGCACAGTGTTTGGTCTCGATGGAGGAAGAGGTTTTTGCTGTGTTTCTTTGGAGTCTTAGTTAGAAAATGGCTCTTCGAGTCCACATGCGTAAAACCAGTAATTGTGGGCTTTTAACGAAGTATCTGTTTTAAGTTGCTTTTTTTATTGCCCCGCTGACAGTTGATCCCCAGAGTGTCAGCCACCAGTCCCAGGGCTCTCCCTACTCTCTGTTTGCTCCATGTTCCCACGGTTGGAATGAGGTGTGTGAGGATTTCTTCTTTGTTTAAAGAAGACAACTTTTAGCTTACTTGCCTTCTAGATTTCTTTCACAGGTTTTGATTTTTGTGCGGAAGATGTGTGTCTTTTCTTTGAAGTGTTTAAAGCAATTTGTAACGTAAGGAATCCGGAAATGAAAACTGAAATTTGTGGATAAATTCCACTTTGCTATGAGTATTGAATGTGCCTTACCATTTCTTTTGACAGAGCAGAAATCCTTTGTCCTAATCCTTCGCAGGATCAGTCCAACTTCCATGCTGTTTTTAGTTTGTTTCGTGGGGGTGTTTTGGTGGGGTTTTTTATTTTGCTCTCGCTATATCTTTAATGACAGTCACTATAAAATCTGTATCAAAGCGAGCAGAGCTATTTCTGGGTTTGGGAGGTGAATTTCAGTGGCTGTTTAAGTGAGGAGATTCCTTGTAGGTAATGGAAATGTCACTTTTGAGAATACTTCTGTAAAGTTCACGCGTTGTTTTTATTTTCCAGAACTATTTGGGCAGAACCGAGCGGTTTACACGTAGATGTTTGGCTTTTGGGGAATTTCCTAAACACTAATTTTTACATCCTGCGTTTCTGATAACGTTGTGATGGAAAACCTACTCCAGCTACTGGTGCGTACGGAATAGATCTGATCCCACAGCGCAGGAGACAGCAGCGCGAGATGTTATCGCAGCTTTGATGAGGCGGCTCTGGAGGAGTGTGCTGAGCGTGTTTGTGTTGGAGGCGATAGGCAGCCGTGCTGGGAGCTGGCAGGAGCCCTCGCTCAGCTCCTCCAGCATCCGCGGCGGCGCAGGGGAAGGTCTGCCTGTGCCCTGGGCAGCGGTGACAGCACTGTGCTGTGCTGCAGGTGTTCACCTGCCCGCTTCCTGCCGCCTTGCCTTATCTTTTATTGCTTTCTTTTGCCTGAACACAATGGGACTTTTAAAATTTTTTTAATTTAAGGAATGTGTAAAGAATTTTTGTTGTGGCTCCTAGTTGAGCTTTGCATAACAATTCATTATTTCTAGAGTTTCTGGAAGCTGTTCTTGCTTCCCGAGGATTTTTGCACGCTAAAGCTACCACATCCAATTCTAAAAATAACATTGTTTGGGTTTGCTTTATTATATTTTTTTTCCCCTCCCATAAAATAGAGGCAACTCCATCTTCTTTTTAAAATGTTTGAGATACTAGTGAACCCTGGGTTTGAAGCAGGAATTCTTGTTCCTGAACCTTGTCAGAAATATTTGGTCTAAACTAGGTTAGTTTAAGGTGAGGTATTGTGGATTTGTTTGTTTATCTTACAGCAGACTTAACAAGATTGACATTTGTTTCAGAAACAAAGGAAGGACTATTTTGCCAGTTCCCATGGTCTTTTTTTTCCTTTTAGGTACTGGTTGTGTGAGGTAAAGGCTGGGATTTTGAGAATTCAGAATTGATAAATTTCAGTTTCTAATAGGAAATATTTCTTAGTGTTGGTAGAATTATTTGACTATTCAAAACATTAATTGCACACTAACCATATGGGAAGAAAAGCTGCAGTTCTGTCCTGGTGTTCAGGTAGTATTTAATCTGTTTTAATGGAAAGCATGTGATGTCTCCTCATAGACACACAGTCTGGAATTGATGTCATGCAATTTTTGAGTGATTTTTCTTCTGAGGGTAGCACAGCGTGCTGTCTTTAATGAGACAAGTGATAATCAGGACCGAGAAAACGAATCAATTTCCCTGTGCAAGTTAACGAGCGGAATGCGAACTTCAGAAATGTGTTGGATGTGAATGAATCTGCAATAGTCAATAAATTGCTGCCTGTGTCTCGGGGCTGTGGAGGAGCCTGCCAGTGCTTGTGCCGATGTGCAGGACGATGTGCCGATGAGCTGCAGCTCCGAGTCTCAGCAGCTAACACTCAAAACCTTCTTGAGCAGCAGTGAAACTGGAAGGGTGACAGGACAGCTTCATCCTGGGGTCGCTTTGGTGAGATCTCCCGTCTGAGCCAGCGAGCTGCCGATCAGTCGCAGCGGAGAGAGCTGAGGAGAGGTGGATAGAGGGGGAGAAAAAAGTAGGTTAACTGAGAAAATTTGCCTTAGATTATCTTTACCAGAAGAAGCAGGACAGAGTCTGGAAGAGGAGTAAAAGAGGCTGAAAGCATTTGGTAAATGCTTCGCTGAAGGATTGGAGGGTTTGATGGTGTCTCTCTGATGGGATATTATTTGTGATTTGTTACACAAACACCAGTGCAAATTGTTAAATTTCAAGGAAATGATTTTAGCAACACGCACTGGTAGGACTCTTGTGTGGTATATACATTAAATCCCTCGCTCCACTTCTTTATTCCTCTGACTTCCTGGAGATGTGGCGTGTTGTGGGGGGAGTGAAGGACGTTGGGAAGGAGTGCAGCGACGCAGGGGTTTCTGTGTGCTTTTCCTCTCAGCCTACAGCCAGAATGTACAAAAACTGGGCCCCATTGGCAGTGTTACCGCTTCTCTTATTACATTTGAAACCATTCCTAGTACTTAAGCTTGTGGGGGATAAGGATCATTAAGGAAGTTTAAGAAAGGGCAAGAGCTGAGAGAAGCCATGAAAGAGGAGGAGAACCTGGAAGGGGGACGAGGTTTTGTCGGTCAGTCGCGGTCCGAAGCCTAGCTTCCAGGAGAAGTTACCTGTCTGCTGTCACTCTTCAGCTGGGATTCTTCTTGGACTCAGATGTTTTACTAGAAGGAAGGGGAAAAAAGCGATCGTTTGCTAGAAATGGTAAAGGTCAGTTGTCCGTTTGTCTTACCGCATTGTTTCAGCTTGGCTTTCGGCCACTGGGCTTGGCAGGGTTGGAGGTAGCACTTTAAATGTTGTCTGACTCAGCACTGGATAATGTATGGGACATACGGAAATATGTCTTTTTAAAAAAAAAATAATTATATTTTGATATAAAAACCAGACTTGTTATTTGGAGTGCTCAGGCTTTCAATAGTCTATGTTGTGATTTGTCAGCTTAATGTAATACTGTACGTGGGTTTTGAGTCTTGGGAATGACAGGAAATCTAATTGTTTTGGCAGCAAGGGATGTCCTGCAGAATGTGCTATCGGGTGCTGTGAAAGGTAGCTAGGTAACTGATAGCTCATGTGAGATGTAATCCACTTCTTCCTATTTTAGTTGATCCGTTCAGCTGGCCGATAGCTAGTGGGTTTTTATAAGTCAAATCCAAATTGTTAATTTCTGCTAATTTACTTCCCCCTGCAATGATCTCTATTTTAAACCTAATTTTAGTTTATAAAACACGAGCTGATTTTTGTTGCCCGTTGAAATTTTTTTTAATCCATCTTAAGCAATGGTTGAACCCCATTGTACTCTGCTGCTGCCAGTGAAAGCAAAACTATAGTTGAACCAGCTCTACTCACAAATATTCTCATAAATTTGGAATACATGTGTTACACAACTCCTACATCATGTATTTACTGTGTTAAAGATGACTTTACACAGGGAGAGCAAACTGTCTTGGGGATGCAAATGTCCCTTCTTACTTTGACTCTTACTGCTCAGTCTGGACGAACAAGTGACGACTATTCTATGCATATACATAGCTGCAAACTGGAATTATTTCTGTTTTAAAAGGTTACCAAGTCCTCCTCTCTTCCTAGGTCCCCTTTTATAGCCACCCCCTAGCAAGGGGGCATCTGGGGGCTTCCTCTATTTTTTTTTCCCTTTTTCTTTTTTTTTTTTTTCTTAGTGTTACCTAGCTTCAAGTAGTGAAAATAATAGAAGAGCCTGGCACTGCTGTCATGGCTGTAATGCTTGTACCAAGTCTGACTGTTCGGTAGATTCAGTGTCTCTCCAATGAGAACTGTTCACAAGTGCTGAATTAGTTGAGTTTCCAGTTTTTGTTGTTATTCTAGTGATCAAAACTCAGCAGTTAGTCCGAGGTGTGATGGGAAGGGTGGTGCTCCCGCCAGCGTGTGTTTGGGCTCACACGAAGATGCCTCAGGTTCGTAAGGGTGCAGCTCAGGGGAACAGATGCTGCACCGACTCCTTTGACTCCTCTCACATGTAGGCTGCAGAGATTTCAGCCATGCTCTTTTTATATTTTCTTCTTTATTGATCTACAATATTCAGTCAAGAAAACAAACTTTTAACACATTATCCTCTTGTTGTAAGCTGTTCATAAAAAGAAACTAATGGATTTATTTAAAAAAAAAAATTCTTAATAGTCTGTGGTTTCTGCGTCTCTTGGAAGTGCTTTTTGGAGTAAATGAGGGATCCAGTGTTGGCACTTTAGTGCAAAGTGTGATTTAGAGCCTTTTTCTTGGGACATTTTGTTAAAGCTCTGGCCTGAGAAACATCCTTTCTCGCCCCACTGCTTGTTATGATCAGCGTCCACAAGCCTTACAGGAGGAGAGTGAGTACTCAGCACTCAGAAATGTGCCTGGGAGAAAAGGAACATGTGTTTCTCGGTAGTAGCTTTTCTCCTCACAAAACCTTTGCTTGTGGAATATTGCAAGACACGATTATATCTCATTTTCTAGGGCAGATGAAGACTGCCTAAGCCGATATCCTGCCGCTGATGTGCTGGTATAGCATAACGTGTGCATTCTGCAAACAGTTCCAGTGTTGTTGTTCTTGAGATAGATAAACTCCTGTTTTCAATCCAAGTTATAAGCAATGGGAAAAGCTTTGTAGACCTCCAGTGACAATTATCTTGGTTTTGTGTTATGGAACTAACTGAAAGCGTGTCGCCTCTGGCATACAGCACTGAACTTTAAAATGCATTCATAAAATGATCAACTTTTAACTGTTCTTAGAAACACAGAAACAATTGTCTGCACAACAAGGTAGCTTCTGGGAAGAGTATTTAACTGCAGAGTAAGTACAGACCCAGGGAGCTGCTCGTGGTAAGCTCTCCCTGGTTTTATAGTCTTTGTCTCCCGGAGTCTGGCAGTATACGCAGAGTTTAATCTTATTTACTGAAGTATTAATGTATTGCATTGTTGCATGTGCAGATTATTTGTGTTCTCATCACAGCGGTTGTCTGACTGATTCACTATAGTATAATACCCATTTATAATACAACCTTTGCTTAAATAACCAAGACACTCGTCGACCAGGAGTTAATCTGGTTCTCAGTGCTGGGTTCTGGAAATACTAAGCAGATACTGTCAGTGGATAGCCTCATCCCCACGGGACAGAAGTGAACCAATGCAGCTGGAATAGATGACACACAAGAAAAAAAAGAAGAAAAAAAAAAAATTCAGCTCATTGTCTCGGCACTGGCTTCACATCATCTAGTTTCCACTATCTGTAGGGAAAAAAAAAATTAAATGCAAAAATTATGATAGTTACTTTGCCCGTATGTGAGCATGAGACAAATTGTGACTGTGGCTTTGGTCATCTCTAAAGGAGTCTAAGCAGTTGAGTGTAGTCCATCCGTGTGCTGGAGCACTTCAGTGTCGCAGACTTAATTAAAAGGAAAGTGCAGGACTGTGGCCGTGCAGCTCTTACTGCCGTTCTGCGGGAGGACCAGGAGGTGAGGGTTGTCCCCTGTGCCTAACGAGTCCGGCGTCTTGAATTATGGTCATTACTGGAGGGGTGAGTAATTGTGCTTCCAAAAGCAGCGTGTTGGGTTGGGAAAACAATTCAGTGCAATTACTTTGTCTCTCCTGGGGGTTTTTCTTGCCTCACCTTCACTACAAAGAAGGTGCCATGTTGTGCAGGTGGCTCCTGTGTCCTTACCTGACTCGGCTTACGCTAATCTCTACCGTGACGTTTTCTGCCAGAGTTATTTTCCTGGCTGAAACAATGTCTTCCTGCGTGGGAGCTGTGCACTGCATTGCTTGAAGTGTAACGACGTGTAGAGTGACAAAAACCCATCCCTTCTGCTCCTGTGGCACCGCTGGATTTGTCTCCTGGCCGCTGCCCGTGTCCCAGGCTGTGCTCTGGCAGCAGCCGTGAGGTGGACCCGCAGCTTGGCCGGCTCTGGCGCAGGGAGAGGCAACGCTGGCTGACACCTGGGATTCCCTTTTGTAACGTAGGTGACATCAGTTTTTCTTGCTCTGATGTGAGATTTAAGTTCAGGTTCCAGCACATGGTGTTACTTATCCAGGATATCATGTAGAGTTTTATAATAATGGTTCCTTAAATCAATAATCACGGCAATTGTGCGGATTTCTGGAGGAAATGGTGCTCTTCAGAAGCCGTCTTGGCATCTTCTCTGGGTTTCTGTACCAGGCAACTACATTCTTAATATAGTCTGTATCAGTTGGTTATCTTAAAGCTCCCTATTCCAGATGTACTTGTCTCAGTTCACGTTAAGCCCTCCTGGAAAATTACCCTTCTGATGCAATTTGAAAATTATTATCCAACAAGCTGATAATATTTTGTTGCGGAGATGCAAAATTATATGCAACTTCCACTTCTTGATCAAAGATCTCAACCACCCTGAGATCACAGAGGCAAAAACGCTGTTGGGGAAGGATTTCCAAAACGATAATAATAATGTCTTTCTTGAATTCAGTTCACTGCTACTGTAATTTAGTTAAGAAGCAGAGTTCCACATTAGGTTTTACAGTAATACACTGCTCGTTCTATCTGTAAGAGGTTTGTGCAGTTACTGTGTCTCAGAAAACAGCTGGAGATCATGATCGTATTTATGCATCACGGTCACACAAGATTTAATATGAAACTTCCGAGCAGCAGGGCACAACTTACTCTTCTGTTATTTTATACGATATTTCTGGTTGTTTTCATTTGCATAACAATAAGTTTTAAGTAAGTAAATACTGCTCAGGGTTCTAGTTTTCTTTTAACAAAGAAATTGGATCACAAATGAGTAGTTTGCCTGAAAATGCTACCTGTGAAACTCGCTGTACTGTCAGGTAAAAGCAAATAATTGAGCACCAATGAAGTCTGTAGTTTATTCAAATACACAAATAATGGCAGTGATTTTATAGCTTTGTGACTTGGTTTTCTTTTCTGTTGCTTTGGTTCTATTTTGGAGGATCTGAAATGTGATGCTTTGATTATCAGCTTCTCAAGATAACGGGGAACAGTCCTGTAATTGTCCTTATCTGTAAGATCTGTCCCGGGGGCTTCTGGCTGCCTCAGGGGCTTTGGTCTTGTCTTGTATTCCAGACTGTATTCCACCAAGGAGTGTGGGGTGTTGGGGTGTTTTGTGTTCTTGCCTCTGAATATTTGAATACCTGCTTCGCCTGGAAGTGCTCATTGAGAAGAGGGGTTTGGAGGTGGATGACCTCTTCGTTCACGCGTAGGCAGTAGCTTGGCTGCATCTCTCTGGTGGGGTTTAGACAGGCATGAAAACGGAATGTCCGTGGTTGGAAATTTAGTGAAATTTTTAGAAAATGGAGTTTTCTGTCTTGGATCAGAATCCTCCGGCTCCTTCCTAGCTGTGAGAATTGTGTATGGCAGGAGAGGGCTTCCTTCGCTCTCTTCCTTCCCAGCTGGTCGTTTGGAAAGGACCCTGCTGCTGGGGGTACGTGGGCATCTGGCCTTGCTTTTGGCTTCTGAGTTCTCCAAACCCCACGTGGGGTGTCTCTAAGCTGTGCCTTCCCTTGCCATCATAACCCGCTTCTGAGGGCACACGCGTGAAGTTCTGGGGTTCTTTGTGTTTCTTGCTTCAGAAGAGCTGCTCTGCTGCGTGCCGGTCTCTCCGGGGCCGAGTCCGGTGCCTGTGACAGAAAAGAGCAGCTGATGCGGGTTATTTCTGTTGTCATCGCTGGGAGAACCTGCTGGCCTGGTGTGTGTGTGTGTGTGACCGTACGTGAGGATGTCGTAGCAGGGTCTGGTATGGCTTTGTGTGGAAGGGGACAGGACACGTCAGACGCCGCAGGTGACAGTTGCTTCACGGCAGAGCATCTCCGTGGATCAGGAGTCGTGCTCCGGGTGTTTGTCGTGGTAAATGGGATGTGGTGTGTGCCGCTGGGCTCGCGGTGTGTCACAGCCGGTTTCTGTCCTGCTCACCTAAGCAGTTTTTAACTGCTGGTAATTCCTTCACTGGCACTGGAGGTGGGGACACACAGTATGGCTGGGACAGAGCTGGCTGTCAGGTCGATGCGTTGTCAGGAAAGGATTGTCTGGTCTCTCATGTTGCTTACAAGTGAGCTGTGTATCAGCACAGTTACAATGTGCTATCGTAAAGAAAATGTACAGTTTTTCTGTAGCCTTTCAGTTGATCAGATGATATAAAATGGTTACAGTACGTTTTAAATCAACATGGGAAGGTTATGTGTCGCTCTATGTACCTGTGTATCTTTTTCCTTTCACATGTTTTTGTTTATTTCTAAGAGTTCTCCGTTACCTTTCTGAAGCAGTAACTTACTAAAGCCATCAGCTGAAGGTTTTTAATAAGTCAGTGCTGAAAACGTGCATGTGCTGCGTGGACACATGAGGATTAGTTATTCAAGAATGCAGTCTGTGCATGTTAACTTAAAAAAAAGAAATAAATACATACTTGCAGACTTTATAGCTTCATGTCCTGACTTCAGTTTGCACACTACCTGACTGTTCCTTTCTCTCTCTTATTTGTTCCTCTGTTTACTTTTGCTGCCAGGTCCTTTGATAATTTGTTTTGCCTGTTGAATTTCTGTTAATCTTGTGATATGTGTGCATTGCTCAAAAAATTAATTGCATCATCCATGCATACATGAGGTTGATGTACTTGTAGGTATAATTTGACTTTTTCTTTTTTTAAATGGAGTAGATTAGAATATAAGCCAGTATAAAATGTGTAAGACAAACAGTCTTATCTGAGAACAGGCGTTTTAGAAAGCTTTAAAGATTAGAGATCCTGAACTTGGTATCCAGAAGAGCTTTTGGGTGCTGGAGATGAGTGCAAGAGGATGGAATTTCACTTGACAGTTTAATTTTATTAAGATAATAAATGTTTATTGAAATAATAGCAGGACTGCATATGAAATGACTGATTCAGATTCTTTCTGAATGGTAGAATTCCTTATAAATAGGTCTTTAATAACTCAGAAAAACTTTACTTAAAAGGAAGATGAAGTCAGCAGGCGAGTTGGATGAAATCAGCCCGGGTGAGGGGGAGCTGGGAGCAGGCGGAGGAGCCCTCTCCTTGGGGCAGGGTGCTGGTGCCTTGGGCCAGGACCTGCAGTGTGTGGAAGCCAGGTGGTGGAGACACCTGAGTACATGAGGAAATAACTGCAGGGGGAGGAGGGGAAATGATATTGGCTGTTTGTAAGCGGTTGCAGTAACACAAACAATGGCATTGGAAGGACCTTTGGGGACCCTCAGACCCGTTCTGTCATCGTCCCTTTGTAATAAATGCGACTCTCAAACCTCAATGGCCTTTTTTTTTGTATTGCCAAGTGGTGGCATCCAACTTGCACCAAATGGAAGATCTTCTGATGAATACAGGGTGCTCTGCTTGTCTGTGGGCTCTTAAAATCACCACAGGCTTTAGTGTCGTGGCCTCAGGGAGAAGCTGTGTCGTGGTTGACGCTGGCGTGTTGCTGGTGAGACTGGTGTGACTGGGTGTTCCAGCCAACGCTCACCAGTGCCGTGCTGGTGTTTAACACAGCTCAGATCACACTGCGAACCTCAACTGTGTTTATTTACAAAAATACATGTTTCTGGGGTAGATGTGCCATCCCTCTGTAACACAAGTGAAAATCAAATAGGGAGGGTAACTGGAGTATGTGATATATGGGGCTGTACCTCACGGGCGCGAAGAGAAACTGAAAGTGGGAAGAAGAGATGTGTGCTATTAGGACTTGCTTTTTAAAGACTTGGGGCCTTACGTGCTTATATAGCCTTCTCCTGATGTGGGAAGGCCAACGGTCGCAGCCCAGTGCGGTACAGGATACCGAGTTATACCTGAAAGCTGGAGAGATCATTTAAAATGGCCTAAAAAAAGTCACTTTTTTACCATAAGTCGCATTAGAAACAAGTTCACCTCTGTGTAACAGTTTTGTTGTGAATGCAAGAAGCTGTTCTGTTATCAAATTTTAACTTCCACATCGTTTTAAGATCTTGATAAGGAAACTCCAGAGGTATCGGTGGATTACTTGTAGTGTGCTGGTTTCATTTGTTTATTTCAATGACCATCTCTGGTAGATTCCAGAGGAAAACAACTATGATAAGGCTGGAGGGTTGAACCACTTTTTCTTAATTCTTCAATTTCAGTAAAAGAAATGACTGTGTTTTGGTTTAGCTCCGTAGGATTAGGTCTTTATTCAATTATTGTATCGAAGAGATACTTGCTATGAAAAGAGGGCTTTAAAATGGGATAAAGTGAAAGAAAAAGTGAAAGGTCATAAGTTATACTTACTTGAAAATAAATTAAGCAAGTTTGGTTTTGCTACCTTACTCGGGTTTCCAAACAAACAGATGAAAATTGAATTTGTAAAGAATCATAGTATGTCTTTTTTGCCCATTAATTTTATAACTGATGTAATCCCTTTTTAGGGGAAAGGAGAGGCTTGTAATGCTTTTTGTGTCGCTTGCTTTGAGCAATGATACTGATAAGCTTAAGGTCTAAAAGATAAATGAACATCAAATTGTAGGCAATCGCTATTGGAAGTAGCACAAAGTATGGAAGAGATCCTGTATCACACGTAGAGTCTCTCTTGGTGCTGTCTGCAGACAAAAGAGCTGCTGCTTTCATACCTATTTCAGAAGAGGCATTTTCTGTGACCTGTTCTACTTTGTCACAGCCCAGACCAGGTTTCTTAAAGGTCCTTTGGCCACCCTGATGTTGGTGGGAAGTAATCGCTTCTAAAATCTGAGTCCTGGTCTGTTGTAAAGTCCCTCGGTGTCATTTTCATGTAGTTCTATGAATTCTGCCCTTCCCGGCCTGAGCCCCACGCATCTGCCCTTTTCTAGACTGACAAGGAAGCTCTCCTGCCACCTTTGGCTTTAACAAAACCAATCTGACGGGTTCTGTAGTGAATTAGCTTTCCATGGAGAAGACAAGCCTGTTGAAATGAAGTGCCGGGTTATGTGCATGACTGAATGAAAGGCAGTGCTCAAAGTCCTTGTATAAAATGAGATCGTTATAAAAATCCAAATGCTCAGTTTGGTATTTTGAGTAGCAGAGGGGTTTTGTTGGGTTTTTTTGTTTTTGTTTTTGTTTTTTTTTTAAAGGGAGCAGTTAATATGAGGATGCCTGGAAGATTACATTCTTAGTCACGCTAGATGTTTGACAGCTACTTTCCAACCAGAGCAACTGGTTTGACAAATGATCTTGGACTTATTTTATCGCTTTCAAGATTCTCTTTAAAGACTCTTCTAATGCGTTGCAAGGTTGGAACATTTGATATTTTGTTAAATAACAATCGGGAGGTTGAAATATTGCTACTAGTCCGCGTGGTTTTGTGACTTAGTTTGTTCCAACTTGCAGACCCAAACGACATGGTTAAGTTGCACACATACCACTGGGGAGGGAGGGAGGAAGTGACTTCTGTTTCTATTCCTGGCTGACCCCAGCCTATAAACCGAGGAAGAGCTTTAAAGGAAATGCAACATTTAGCTCTTTGAATCTTTCCAAGCATTCATAAGTGCTACCAGCTCTGTCTTCCTGTATCCACTGTTTCAAGACCTGGACATCTTAAAACTGCTGTTCTGGTTTAAAAATGAAACAGAGCACATACCTGACAAGGGAAGCCCTGAAACTTCATGGAAATAGACAGAAAAACTGCAGTTCCCAATGTTCTCAAAACCCACCAAACCATTCAGAGATGTTTATTTTAACTGTTAGGCTGTTGTTTTGAGGGGTTGCATTTTCTTTTGGTTCCTCTTGGGTTCATTTTTTGGATCAGGGAATCTCTTTCTAGGTTCTGTATTAAAAAAGGGAAATGAGTGCAAAAAACTTTTTTGTTCCCTTTTTCCTACTCAAAGTTATTTGTAAGGGTTCTGCTCTTGTGGAGATGGCAGAACTTCTTGTCTGTGCATTGGAAATGGAAATAAAGACTTTGAGAATGTGGTCTGAGCATTACAGTGCGTGTCCCCACGCTGATAGAAGCTGCTGTCACAGGACAATGTTCTTCTGTGGGAGGGGATCAGATTTTTGGATTTGGTTTGGTTGTGTGTTCAAAACATCTCTAGAGTTCTGAAAACCCTCAAAGCTGCAAGTGGTGGTTGGGTGCCACATGCATCTAGTTGTGACTTTGGAGTATCCCTTCTAAACATACATCACTTGCTTACTAAACGGTGCCTGTTGGTTGGGTGCTAAATGTAAGGTGGATTTTTCCAGATGGTGTTTAAAATCTGGTGGTTTAGCAATGATGAAGAATCCATAACTGAATGGTAACCTGTGTCAGGATATTGATGGGATTGGGAAGGTTATAGCCTCCCACGGGCACATCGATTGCTTTGTGTTCCTGGGAAGTTTCTGTCTCTGGTACAGATACCAGTATTGTGT
Organism: Antrostomus carolinensis; assembly: GCF_000700745.2. NCBI lineage: Eukaryota > Metazoa > Chordata > Aves > Caprimulgiformes > Caprimulgidae > Antrostomus > Antrostomus carolinensis. The sequence goes on along the minus strand of NW_010298748.1, from coordinate 57,083 downwards.
CACCAGCTGCACCAAACTCTCCTCGCTGGAACTGGCACGGCCTCGTTTGGTGCAGCTTGCTTGAGATATCCTGAATGTCCCTGTGTAACACAAGGAAAGGTGGGCTTCCAGATTTGGTCTCAAGTGGTGCCATGAGCTGGCTAAAGAGGGTCCTGGTGGGAGAGCTGCTTTGCTGTGGCCATCACAGGACTGCTGAGTTAGGCACTGTTGATGGAGAGAGCAAGCCAAGCCCAGCAGGCAGACAACCATAAAAGAGGGAACTATGTGTAAATGAGGCATTTGGCTTGAGAAACAAAACCCCCCAAAAGCCAAAACCTAAAGAAGCAACATCGATAGTGAGGAACCCCTAAGCAGCTTGGAGACTGGCTGACAGTACTGTGTGCCAGAATTGTATTGCTTTGTGGGGTCTCCAAGTAGCTCGATTAAATAATAATTAAAAAAAAAATAAAATCCTTAAATAAATTTTAAAAAATCAGTGTTTTAAAATAGGGAAAAGTTTGCCCAAAGGTGGTGAACAAAAATCCCATCGAAGATACGAGGTCAAATGTAACCAGGAAATTGAGAGAGATTAAAAGGGGCAGTTAGCGAAGTGCCGTGCGCAGGGTGCTGAGCTGGCAGGCGGCTCTGCAGACCCCCAGTGCAGGGGCTGGGTGGGTGGCACTGGGAGGACAAGGGCTGCCCAGAGCTTTGACTGGGCAGGTCAGTGTTGATGAGCTGGTGGGACAGGGTGGCATTAGCCCAGGAGTCCCAAAGGACCTGCCAGCCAGCAAAGACAGCCTCTCCAATAAACCAGCCGCTGTGACGAGGCTGCCACTGCCTCCCATTAAAAACGTGGCTCCACGGGACACGGAGCGCTGTGGATTAGTGAGTCGACATCTGCCCTTGGCAAGGTGGCAGATTGTAAAGCTGTAAGGTCACTGAGCACATGAGTCTCATGAGAGAGAGCTGTCCTTGCTCCTGGAAGGAAAACACCACCTTACCTGACAGCCTGGGTTTCTGTGAGGTTGTCAGTGAGCCTGTGGACAGGGAAAGTCCAACTGACCTGAATATATTTGAATTTTTAAATTTATTTATTTTCCCCTTGTAAGTCTCTGACGTGCTCACTTGCCAGAGGCCATTTAAAAATGAAAGAAACCAATAAAACAAAAAAGGCAAACCCAAGTTGTCACGGAACTGGAAGAGTGGTTCTTTTGTGGGCTTGAGATAGTCAGGAAGGGTGGGATGTAGGGTTTGCTTTTCAGGAGGAGAAGTTGAAAGGAGCCTGGAAAGGGAGCGTGTTGGGGGGGGAGGTTCTGGGCTGGCTGATACCGAGCTATTTTGGGTGGTTGAGTGCCGGGCACGACAGCTCTCTGAGTGCGCAGAGAGCGTGGGGACACGCTGACGGGGAGCCTCCATCTAGCAAACGTAAGGCTGTGCCTCAGGGGAATGTTATCCATATGTTGGGTGTACAGTATGGAGCTCAGAGCTGGTAGCTGGGACTCGGGAAGGTGTTCTGGGTGGTCACTGGTGGTTTTGTGAAATCCTTGCCTGGGTGAGCAGCCCCAAAGGTAAACGAGGGTTTGTGTTTCAAAGGAGGATAAAGGGAACGGCGGCTGACTGGTGCTGTGCGAGCCTTGGAGCTGTGCTCACCCCTTCCATACTGCCTGTTCTTCAGGATAAGGTTTTAATTTACTCCCAGAACACTTTTGTCAGATGTGTTTGTCTCCAACGCTTAAGAAATCATCCCCAAATGTCAACAAGCTGCACAGACAAAATGGAGGGGAAAAGTCTCGGCGGAGAGAATGCAACGTATGAGAGTGCAGACGTTAGTGAATCTGCAGTGGTTGTGATGAAGTCTTCCTGCACATCTATCTTTTTTTTCCTCATTGTTAATATTGGTATATTCACGTGTGTATAGATTTCCCCCACCCCATGTGTTAAATTCCATACTTCATTTTGTCTTTAAAATCACAAATAAATCAAGGTAATTATAGGAAGCAGGCTCTTCAAACTGCTGCCTGGGGAAATTCCTACGTGCTCGGAAGCTATCCTTCACTTTTTTCATGCAGCAATCACAGTTCCAAAGACATCTTAGAAATTAAAATCTTCTATTATAAAGATAGGTTACTCTGTCATATATACTATCATCAGTAATTCTCTCTAGCTGTCCCTGTTGTCATCCTGCACACACAGACACACTTCAGATGGCTGTGGCAGCACCGAAGAGTGTTATTTTGACTCCTGTGCTGCTGCCACAGACACACCATCAGGAGCAATCAGACCCCGTTTTTGCAAAAACAGAAATTCTTTTAGCTTACATCACTGCTTTCTCTCAACTGAACTGCAGTGCATTTAGAGCAATAGAATAAATATAAACTTAACAGAGTTAATAAAACCTTTTACAAATTAAGTGTGGTGTTTAGAATTGTTTTCTACAAATACAGCATATATTGTCCTTCAAGAAGAAATAGAAATTGACAGTGTTTTAGCCATTCCAACAATTGGTTTGTATTTATATTCTAACAGCAAAGGACAGAACTCGATGCTCTTGTATTTATAATGATTCTCTCCTTGGGAACACAATGGTCTCTGCTCCTCTGTTAGCAATGCTTCCTGCTACTTCTAACTCCTTGTTTTGAAGATGCAGGTTTTTGCAAGGTGAGAAAATGGGGTGTTGGCAAAGAGCTTGTCCTCAGACATGTGGGTTGTAGGGTTGTGTGTGTTGGGAAGCGGTTTGGTCTGGCTCTGGAGGGACAGTCGGTGCTGTGGGGCAGGTCCATGACCTGCTGCTGTCCCGGCTGTCGTCCTTTCCCGGCGCTGATCCAAGGGGGCTGCCCAGATCCCTCTGTGTACGTTCTCCTGGCGTATGGTACCTTCTGTTACTTCTGGGCGTTCCCTGTGATGATGCATCTGTAACAGTTTTCCCAGAATTGTAATTTTAGCGAGTAAAGCTGTTCTTGGTGCATAAGCAGGGGACGGTGTTGGGAATCCTTTGTGCATTTCTTCCTTGAGGGTTTTTCCTAATTCTTTGGAAGCAGAAAGAGTCGTCGTGCAGATACTGCAAAGTATTAATTGCTTGGGCTTACCCTTAGACCACATGTGAAAAGAGTAATACCCACAAGCTGATGACTGGGCTGTGTTGGTAGCCCTTGCTCTTAAAATGAGAATCATTAGTTTCTCCAGGTTGTATTTTAAAGAACTTTTCATGCCTGTGAATGAGGCCAGGCTGGGAGTGGTGAATGGAACCATCCTCACGGGACGTTGCTTCACTCCAGTGTGCACTGCTTTGCTGTCTTGCTCTTATTTCTGGAGCTCAGTCAAGCAGTATTTTCAGATAACTTCAAAATAAATATTGTTTTGTTTAAGTTAGTCTTTGAGCAGTCATGTCCTTACTGCAGTGTGTCACCATTTGTCCACAGAAATGTAAAACCAGAGCTGTACGACTGCACTTTGCACAGCAGAGTCACCTTCCTCACTGCCCTGGACTACCCGAGATCCTTCTTTACCAGCCCAGTCTCTTGCTTTGTGTGTTTGGGTTTCTTTTGACTTCTCCAGCGGGAGGTGTTCCTGTTAGTTTGTCTCCCTTATTTTCCATTTACGTACGAGTGAGATGATTGTAAACTGGAGAACAATTTTACATTCCTCTTTCTACAGGTGTCTGTGGTGTCACTTGCTCTTACTAATACTTTTGTAGCCTCACACTTGAAAAAAAACTCTTATCACCAAATTGTTGACATTTGCTGGGGGTTGCTATAGTCATCACCATCCTGCATCTCAAAAATCTGAATCACGTATTTGATTATGATCTTGTAACGCTCGTTAACATTGACACATTCACCTTTTATTTTGGATCTCTGAGTTAGTCAAGTCTCTACTTCCTTCTTCTGGTATTGGTGGCACAATGAAGACAAGATCACTCCATGAATACACTATGTACTTCTTCAGATGGGGGAGATGCTTTATTTAGTTCAGTGCTATTTATTTTTAATCCTCCTGGAAGCTATTGACATAAAAATAATTCATGTGAATAAACAAAGGTGCCAAAAAATGTAAAAAATTTGTAAGTATACATGTGAAAGGATATTGCTGTTCCACGCAGATGGTGATAGTTCAGACCTCTGTAGCGTTGATGAGTTCAACCACATAACCAAAGCTTCGTATTTTTCACCCTCATGGTACTCCTGAGAAAAAGACAAATGTACATTGCCATTAATTGTTCTCCTCTAATATTTGTTTTTAAATATTATGGCGATCATGAATTCAGAAAGTTAGAGCTACATTGAGCATTCAGACAACATAATTTTTGCATATTCAACTTCCTCTGTCTCTTATCGTTGCATAAATGCTAATAATAATAATCTCCGAAGAGCCGTGTGCTGCCTCGGCTCTCGGGCTCTGTCTCTGCACGCGGTGTGATCAGCCCGCTCACGGGATCACCCCTGGGCTTCCAGCAGCCGTCTGAGCACAGCGACCGTGTCTTCTGCTTCCTCCTCTTCTCCTGAGCTTCACCTGAAGCTTTCCTGCTCCCTGTACTTCTGGATTTAGTATCTGTTTTTCCTGAGCCAGAGCATGTTGAGGCAGCCAGCTCGACCGCTTCCCCTTGTCCGGACACCGCCTTGCTCACTCGCGCCTTCTGTCCCCTTACACGTAACCTTTTGCTGGTCCAGATTTCAGCTTTCTGCAAACAAATCGGTCTGGATTGTGCTGTTGCATTTGATAAATAAGCAATTTCCAGGATTGCAATTGGCAGGATAGATGTGTTGAAATTCACTTGATGAAGCATTTTGGCCAATGAAAATTACTTTGTTCCCATCCTAGTGATGCCTGTTCCATGATATCAGCAGACAGCAATTACTGAAACTGGGTGAAAGGATACTTTTAAATTTTCAGAATGAAACTTGTATTTAATTAGATGAGAAGGTGTGTATAGAAGGGTGATATTTGATACTCAACGTTATTTAAAGAAGTAACATGCCAGGTTTGCCTCAGTGTAGACATGCAAATGTAAGACAAACATTTTGAGTCACGATTCTGAAGTCTGTTGGTCAGTCCCCAGCACATGGGGCAAGATTAGAGTGTCTTGTTATGAAAGCTGGTTTACAATAAAGTCTTTTTCTTCAACAAAGGACAATTTTCATCACTGTCCATCTGAAGCCAGATGAGATCTAAGCGGATATTACCTGTCAACTACTTATCACCTCTCCACCCAGACGTGGTCTCTGGCTGTGATCACGGGAGCGGGATTAGTGCTGCTGACGGACATCAAATGCAGATGCAAATTCGACACAGCAGCACCTGCTGTTCTGGGGATGAGTAACAGAATAAGGATCAAACAGCTTCTCACTATCTCTTTACATCTGTGACACCTTTTAGGCTTATTAACAGAGTATCCATGTGTTAGTAATATTTTTTTTTGGCTCTGTGGTGTTTTCACGCAGTAGCTTTACGTTAGGCTTAAAAATGTGGGGATGTGGTTGTGGGTTTCCAGCAGTCTGGGCTCTTGGTTGCCATGGGCTGGCGGGAAGGCAGGTCTCTGGGATGCTTCCAGGCAAGTCTCCGGGATGCTTCCAGGGCTGCTCTTCCCAAAAGAGTCCTTTGGGCATGGTTGAGCCGCAGCCGGTGCCCCAGGCCCTGCAGTGTCAGTGAGCAGCTCAGACCCCAAAGCTTTGACCACTCCCTGCTAGCAGAAGGGAGAAGGAGCTGCTTGGAAAACCCTTGAGCTGCTGCTCTCATCTGGGGGGGACAGAGGCTCTTCCCACGGGTCCCACAGCTGTCCCAAGGCTGCAGCTCTCGTTGGCAGGACAGCACACACCAACTGGTGAAGCTGGGACCTGGAAACTTCACCTTCACTAACACTGCCATGAAAGCATGACGTGAGGCATCGGTTTTACTTGCCTTTCAGCATTTGCAAGTACTCATCAGCAAGTGTTTTTTCCTCTTGAATCACAAAGTTAGGCTTAGTCTTAAATAATTGAGAGCTGTCAGAAGGAATTAAACGTCGGTGGCGTGCCCATCTTCCTCAGTGCTGTGCATGCTTTGTACGTGTACTTGCTTGAGGAGCACAGAGCCCTGAAAGCTAGACACTTAAATGGGGGGCATGTACATAGCAGTGCTGTTTCTCTTTAACAATAGAGTTTCTGCTTGTATCTAAATACTTTTGCCTTTTTTTTTGCTACAGAGGGGTTTTAATTTTACATAATTTTGTTGTTAATAATCTTTTTTAAAAAGCCAGAAGCTGTACTGACTCAGAAGTGGCTGTCGCAGCCGTCGATGGTGAATATTTTTATCATTTTCTGCTTTGTTCTTCCTTCCTGCACAGAAAACTTAGTTCTTTTTTGGATTGGTGGATCCACTCTCCACAGTTATCAGTGGTTAGACAACAAGTAAACAGCTTACTGTAAATGGGCTGGGCGCCAGCTGGCCGCCAGCTCTCCTGCAGCTTGTGACTTGCATTCAGGCTCAGAAGAATGCCTTTTTACTTGGTCATTTCCTTTCCTTTCAAATGCAAAAAAATAAAAACTTTTTTTTTCTTTTTTTCCCCTCTAGATAAATAGCTTTCCTGGCCTAAATATGAAAATTAGGAAAAGATAGTAGAGTTACTCAGATATTGGGTCTTAATGCGTTTTGGAAGGAAGCTTTTGACCTTTGCTTAGAAGCCTTCAAGAAACAGTCTTGCAAATGGTGGGTCGAGAAGTGCCTGGACTTGATTAATCTTTGGTTTTTTTTTTAATTGTGAAGCAGTTTTACACTCATTTTCTTTCCTTAGTTGAGACATGGATGGGTTGTGAAAGATATGCTTGCCCCAGAGGGAGATATTTGGGGCACATAAAGACTCTCGCTAGCCCTCTGTGTGTGAAGGAAGCCGGGGGAATGCACGGCTGCTCATGCACTGCTTTGAAAATTACCTTTTACAGGGGTATTTTCTGCGTATTTTGAACTACAAGGCAGGGGAAGATGAGTCAAAACGTGGAACGAAGCACTTCAGGTAGCAGGACACAGCTGGACAGAACAACCTGGCTTTTTGACTTGTGTGGCGAGATTTCTTCCAATATTTGAGTGATCTGATTTGTGTAATGCTGAGTTAAATATGTCTGTGCTGTAAGCTGGAGAATAATTAGACTGAATCAATGCCTGTAATTGATCTTTTTTGCCTGTGTAATTATGCTGAAGATCTGCCAGGAAACTTACTTCCTTTCCCATATCCCTTTCCTTCCCCCCTCAAAATATGCTCACGTATTCCAAAACAAAACACTTACTCTAGGAAAGCTTCAGCACATGGATTGAGGTTCATGGTTGTGGTTCCCTTCTTTGAACAGGGAAGGAATTTTTCAAAGGCACCAGCACAATGTGTATGTTATTCCTTCCAGCTCATGAACTCTTCAGGCTGGGATAAATACATGGGCAGGTTATTTAATGGCATCCTTTCACCTGATGTTAACGCATACCAGGGAATTATGATGACTGTTTGGATGTTAAAGCAAATCTGCTTTATCAGGGAGCTTTACAGTAATTGTTTCTTAAAGAGCAGTCTTAGATATAATCTCTCTTCTTGGCCTTTAGTTTGAGGTCAAACAGAAATCAGAGGATGCCTTGGCAATACAATTGAAACAGCAACACAGGTATTCTTGTGGTTAATTTACTTATTCAATAGAACCCTAGTACCTGCTTAATTTTATCTCTTGCTGTGATCTGCATAGGTGTATATCTATGTCAGAAAAGACTATCTTCGTCCAAGGAATGCTGCTCTGTAACAGCAGTGGCACTTCTGGCAGCTGCTGGGCTGGTTTTGCCTTCTCGGGGCTGACAGAGCCATTGATGACCACAGGCAGTCGCACTCGTTAGCGGTGATCATGGCGAGGGAGGGAAAATCTGGATATTAACAAATCGGGATGTTTTCTGAGTTTCTTGCAAGGCTTTAGGAAGCCCAGGGAAGAGACTCAACATTCCAGATCTTGTAAAATGAAAATATTGGAGATTTTTAGAAGAGGGAAGTTTGATTATAGGAGTCTTCTTTTCCATTTACCTCAAATAAATGTGAAGTAGATTGCTCATTTGACATGAGAAGGGTGTGAGGAAGCTCTCCTTTAAACTTGTGTGTGAAAACTTTCTTTTCATATTGGAATTCAAGACTGAATTTCAAGGCTGCTTTTGAAAGCAATTAATATGTAGTAGAAACGGGGGTTGAGTATTTTGAATGGTTTTCTTCATTATGAATTTTCCATTTTAACACTTCAACACTTTAAAGCATATCCAGTGCATTTCCTGTCTCCACGATGAAGTTAAGATTACTTAGTGGTTTCTCTGGTCTTTTCGAGCCCTTGGTTTGTGCAAATGACAGTCCCAGTAATATTTATAAAACTATGGGTTTTGCTTGGTGGTTTTATTAAAAACTGTTGAACAGGAAAAGTCCGTCTGAAAAGAATGAATTCCGTTATTTCTGAGTTGACAGTGCTCTCAAGTGACTGTCAGCTCGGGGAAGAAAGCTCCTGGTGCCGCAGCCCGAGAGCGGTGAAGCTCCGTTTGTTCCACGTCTGTAGAGGTTTTGGGGGAAGAAAGCGGCGATGAGCGCAGGGCGCTGGGTGCAGCTCAGGCTGTAATTAGTCCTGTGCCAGGCTCTGCAGTGTGTAATCTCTGCAGGGCTTCAGGCAGCTGAACATATTCAATTCCCATGATACCCAGAGTTTGGAAAACACCCGCACGTATATCATGGGTGTGTGCACGCGTAGGCAACCACACGCACATGCCCTCCAGTCTGGTCGTTAACCTCTTGCGGTCTGTGAACAACGTGCTCTGTCTGTCTGGAGCTGGAATTTCTCACACGGTGTTAGCAGTGAGCCGTGGAATTTGTTTCCTCCCTCATCAAAAGTCCTTACAAATATTTCAAGTTTTTCTTTTAAAGCTTAAAAACCCTCCCGGCGCTGTGGTGTGAGGCTGGACTTCATGATGAGATGCTGAGAAATGCTCCCGTGGAGGTGCTGCTTTGCCCTTTTAACCCTTGGGTGCCTGCGTTTTTCAGCTCAGGACAGATGTTCTGGGAAAAGAGATTCTCACAACTGTGAACCCTTAAACGGAGCTAGAGGAGAAATGCCAGATGCTGCAAGACTTGTGATTAAAAATGCAAGAACAAGCAATCCAGGGGAACGCTTCTCCTTCTCTCCTCGAGAAGACTGGCCTGCTTATCTCCAGTTCCTGGCCTCGCTCGAGCCATCTACAACTAAGTTGAAAAACTCCAGACCTTTGGCTCTGTTTGTTTTTTCTTCATGGATTGTTGCACTGCAAAACTGGTTTAAGTTGTGACCGTTCCAAGCTTTTTGAAACACCACAACTTCCAAAATACAGAGAAGTAGCATAAATAATGGGAGTTGGTGGTTTTGTTATTTCACTGTTATCAGTTAGAGACAATTATTCTATTTCTCTGGTGGTGCTTGCTTGTCTTTTTCCTGGAACTAGGGAGTCCTCAGCATCTATAGCTTTAGTAGCCACTGGGAAGTGACAATAGGTCAACACCTTGGAGAACCCATTCTTATGTTTGGAACAACAGAATAGGGTTTAACAGGAAAATCTAGAGTACAGGTAGGAAAAACTATATATAATGATTATGTGTTTGGCATCAGAAATAAGAAAGTACAAAACCTGAGAAAATAATTCCTTCCTATCAGCTTGAGTATAATTTATATTCAGGCCTTAGTTAATCTCATCTACATTTAAGTGTGCTGAGGTCTCAGATTTAAGAGCATAATTACCAAAGTTCAGTTTTCTCCGTTAGGCAGAGGGGAGGAGAAACAGGCTGGGATTATTCTTTGCTGTTAAGTGTTTCTCTGTATTGACTAGATAAGTGTTCATTTTAGTGATGCTTCTAAAAATAGCACCTCCTCTGGTTCCTGAAGTTAGGTGACTTGGACTGTAAGTCTGACCCTGAATTTTAACTTTTAAAAATTTTATTCTTAGGGTGCCTTAGTTCTTAGTTATTTTTATTTTTGGTTTTCTTTGGTGGTGGTGTATTTGTTGATACCATCTCAGTTATATTTTAGAATTCAGTCATTCGAGACACTGGAACATTTAAGACTGTGTCCATTCTGCACGATTCAGGTTTTATTTTAACTTTTAAAATGTGGTTTGTCTCTCTCAGCTGGATCCCATTATTGTATTGTCTTGAATATATTAGATTGAGGATATTTCCCTAGCCAAGGTGAAAACTGAAAATACTGTGTGTGAGGTGGGGTGGCTCCATGAAAACAAAAGGCTCCTTTTCAGCGGAGCAGGGATCCACCGCTCACACCTCACGGTGACCGCAGTGGCACTGCCTGCTCAGTCAGAAACTCAGGCAAAGGGAATCCTGTTTGAAACACGGGCTTCACCACAGGCTTTACTGAAACAAGGGGTTAAGTGTGCAATCCATGTCCAGTTTGTTCCTATTAGCAAACTTTCTTTGTCAGTTTGACCTTTGTTTAATGTTTCTCAGATGAAACATGACATGACAGAAACACTGGGCTTGGGCGTTACTTCACAAACTATATAGTCTGACAAATTTTATCACAAAGGGGAAATAATGCGAGTGTTTGATCGGACAGGGATTGATTTCACCTTAGTCCTGCGGTGATTTCCTGTTGTCGGGGCGATGGGGAGCGCGGGGCTCTGGAGGAAGCAGGCTGAGCCCCGCTGCCCCCGAGTTTTGGATCCCTGGTTTTGTTGACATGTCTGGAAGCTTATGTGCTGCTTCCATCTCAGCCTCTGTTAAAAACAAGCAAAGACTAACCCCTTTTCCTGGGTCATGAAGATGTTTTGTTATTGCATTAATTCCTCTGGAGCTCCGGGAATCTTTACAAGGATGCAGAAGCTTTTGTTGGAGAGAGAATCTCATAGAGCGTTGGAGTTTGCTGAACCATCTGATCAGTGTCTCTTGAAGATGCAGCAGTGGTACAAGTTATTGCTGCTGCAACACGAGAAATGCTTATCTGAAATCAGAATGTTCTGTTTTAGATAAAAGATGAGCACCATAATACGCTTTTTATTTGAAAAAATTAAGACTTCCTGAATGTCAGCACCTCTATTAAACTCTGTCTCTATGTTTTAAGTATCAGCTATGGACTTTACTTGCAAACCAAAGCCAGACTCAGACAGCTGATGCTGAGGGGCAGCACGAGGTGCAGCATTTAAAATAATAAGAGATTTGGACACTACCATTATGAAAAAAGAAAAAAAATCATTTTTACACAGTCTGTAAATTATGATTTATAGATACGGACATTGTTTCTTCAGTTAAAGTTGTACCACAGTAGGGTCTTCTCGATAAAGTCTGGTTGACATGGATCTCTTCCCCTCCCCTTTGCTTTATGTAACTGTTTTTAAAAGGTAGGATTGATGGATTCACTGTTCATCTGACAGCTAACAGAAATGTTTGAAGGAATTGGCAGATAAACTTCCTTTTTTTTTTCCCCTCCCTGCCCTGTGCTTTGGCTTTGCCAGATTTGCATCTCTTGTGTGCTCTTTTCAGGTTCTCATAACACCTTCTGTGCTTTGAAACCCTTCCTAGCTGCAGCTCAAAAACTAGTATTTTTGTATTTTTATACTGTTGGGTTTCATGAAAAATATGAGAAACTGATGGAATACCTCTATATCTCTTTTATCAGTAGCATTTATAATTACACTTCTGTAAGGAAGGAGCTAGTGGCTAATACGTACTTTTTAAAAGTTGAATTAAACCCCTGTTTTCTTTGGGTGGCAAGTAGAATGATCTCTGGCCTCTTCTAAAAGTGTCATGCAGTGAATTTTACCTTAAACTATATTTCAGTTGTAAACAGCTTTTTGCGTTTCCATAAGGAATACTCCAACTCTCTGACTGGAACAGACTTTGTAAATTAAGCAGCAATGACTTAAAAACTTGTTGCAGATGTGAATGCAGTATATAGTACAGTAAGTAATCTTGAACAATTGCCAGGGTTAATTACAATCAGTTAAAGTTTTCCATTTGAGATATCATCACCTGTTCTACTAAGAAATCTAAATGACCAAGTTGTTAGTGAAGGATGCTGGAAGATGGTGACAGGCAGTGCTGGGTTGTACGAGATCTGTGATGACCATCAGGACCTTTGTAAGAGTGTGTCTGGTTGTAACAAACACTGAAATTCAGGAAAGGAAAACATGGTTTCCCGCCAGGAAATTTTTAATACTTTTTTGAAAGAACTTTGGAGTTCCCACTGTTTCAAACTTGAAATAATAACTGAAGAATATGTGTCCCTAAGACACAGAAGATGCTGTCGGAGAAAAGAGGTGGTGTGGAGATAGGTGTGTACAGACTCGAGGATTGTCTAACTAGTCACCGTCGGGATAGTTATGTGAGAGGGGTAAACAGCCCATTAATGAACTTTACAGATGGAGTTTAAATTGGGAGGGGTTCCCAGTACTGCTCAGGAAGAGAAAATATACAAAGAGGCAGAGATGAACAATGTGGCCAGGAAACCCTGTGAGATTCAGCAAGGAAGGAATAGAGCTTCCTTCATCTGATGGGGAGGGGTCGAGGAAGAGGACAGAAGAAAGTGGATAAAATACAACGACAAATCCAGGAGGGAGAAAGAAGGCAAAACCTAAAAGTATCGTGGGGAAAATAAACCAAGACAAGAAATGCTTGTAAAGTCCAGGAGTACGCAACGAGAGGGATGTGATGAAACATCTTAATGGTCTTGAGTGTGTAACACGGATGCCAAGTGGAAATATAAGCTGATAATAACCTACTGTGCGTGCGTGTTGTAGCAGGAATTGTATCTGTAATTGCTTAACAGTGTTGACAAAAGTAATTATAGCACTTTACTAGATAATTCAATGAAGTCGACTTAAAAGTGCCGTGAAAATTACATGCAAGAGCTACACACATCTTATGGGTCTGTGGTAGTACTTGTTGCTTGTCCTTCTGAAAACGTTACACAAGTTCAGACGGCTGATTTGATGTTAGTAAACAAACATTCCATACTCTCTTCCTGTGCATGTGTGCAGGAGAGTGGTTCTGTATATATTCTTTGCATCAAATGTGTCAGAGGCCAGTGAAAACAAATTAAATGGTGTTATTAAGGGCATTGAAAGTAGTTGTAAGGCTTTGGGGAATACCTTGTAGACAGTTTGCTCAATTTTAAGCTCTGTCTTGTGCACACACAGGTCTGGATATGAAGGATAAAAAGCACCAAAAGCTAAACATAAAACATGAAAGGAAACCTTTTGGCAGCGTTCAGAGTGGGAGGTCTTTGCCTTTCCCTTGGGGAACTCAGCCGCGTGCCATCACGGTGTGTTGTCCTTCAGCAAATTTCTGATTCTTGAGTCACCAGGAATTTTGAATTTGCTCCTTATCTTGCCTGTAAGAATTACCATTCTCTCTCGAAATGTGGGGAAAAAAGAAACTTTACCCTTTCAAGTGAAGTTACTGCTCATGACTCCATGGGGAACATGATCCACACGCAGCAGGCGTAGCAGTTCTTCATACCGAGTTGGTGCAGAACCTCAGTTCTGGCCTTTAGCACTGAGGAGAACATCTTGCAATCATCCTCCTCTGTGACTAAGATCTCAGAAACATCAGAAGTATTTTTATTTTCCACCAAAGCACCCAAGATATGATGTTTTTATTGGTTTTTGTTTGTTTTCCAAGCTCTTGGAAATTGTTATGAAAGCTGATTCTCTCCTTGCTAGATAATTGCAACAAAGCCCAGTCTCCCTTCACACTGCATTTCCCTTGTTAGAGATAACTCAAGTTCTTCCTCTTTTTTCTGAAAACAAGTGGATATAACATTGAAATTGCACACAGGGGCTCAAAACCTTCCAAAAACATACCTGCTATCTGAAATTGGGGTACAATGGAGTGGGAAAAAATGAGTCAAGTGAACATGTTGAAAATAAGAGGAATCAACCTTCCTAAAAAAATTTCTGTTGTTTTTGTTGTTGTTTCTGTTGCTGTTTCTGCATTTCTGTTGTTAAATGCAACAAGTCAGTTTCTGATCACATCCGTGTGAAACACACCTATGTTTTTAAAATGTAAACCAATAGTATTTATGGCTTCTCTTACCCCAAACAGAAGTCTGCCTTCAGGACTGGAACAGTAACTTTTGGGTTTGAATTTTTTTTATTTTCAGTTTTAGATTGAGTCTTGGCTGAAGTGAATTAACAGTATGCAGATTGTCTAGCTAATATTTCAGTAATATTTGATTATTATATCTGTTAAAAATACAATAGTCATTCACTGGTTTATTTATTTTGGAGGGAAAAAGGTTTGCTTCTCCTTCCCACCTTTATGTTAAGGAGGGAGGAGGATATCTCAGAACTTGTTCAGTAATTTTGAAGTTAGTATTGGGTGTTACAGATATGTGAGAATATAACAGAAATTTTAAAAATTGTGAGTTAGGTTTGGGGTTTTTTTAGCTATCTCTGCTAAAAGTAGATGTCCTTTAAGGAGAGTATGTTTCTTGCTTAAGAGTCTTGTTCAAACTCTGCTCTAGCTGCTTTCATTTTGGTTCACTGGTGTTTTTTGAGCTTCTGGACTCCTGTTCAAAGTTTAAAGAACAATAACTAGTCAAATGTAAAATAATGTCATTTGAACCAACCTATGACTCAACAGTTGACCAAGTCATCCTGGATCTGCATCAAATGGACTGAGGCCAAAACCTAAAATTGGCTCACGTCCCTGTCCCTCTTCTCCATATATTTCCACTGAAGCAGAGCCCAGAATGCAACACGTTGGTTAATAATCCATAATAAACTGCTCCGCATGTCAATGTATTCTTTCCATTGACAAAAAAAGTGTGAAAGCCCATGCCAAGGGTAAAGACACGTTGTGCAAGGCTTCCTACAGACCAGCACGGACATGGAGTTGGTGCAGTGAAGCATTTACCGTCTTGACTTTCTGTTAGTGTCAGTTCCACTTTTAAACCGAGCTTCCTTCAAGAAGGTCTGTAGAAAGAATTAAGGAAGAAGCATTCCTTTCTGCTTCTCTTGCCCCGCTTCCATCTTTCCCTCCTCAGAAGAAGAATTAAGGTTTTGTTTCTACTTTCTTATTTGTATTTATTTGTTTTATTTTTTTAATTGTTGTGTTTTGTTGGGGTTTTTTTAAGCAAAGCAGAAAATAGTTCTGCAGTGCTGTTAAAAGCACAGAGTGTTGAATAAGTCTGTGTGTCCGCACTGATAAAAATCAGAGTCAGGATTTCTGTTAGAGTTACACTGGCAGCAGCAGGGTCTTGATTTTTTATTTCTTTTTTCAAAATGGCAGAGATGAACTTTCTAATTACCAGTCGAAATTTCTGTCCAGCTTTACGACTCTGATTATGCGAGTATTATCCTGCTGCTTTTAAAATATCTCTTCTGTGAGTGTTGCAGTTCAGTTTAATCTTTCTTACAGTACCACTGATATCTTCCCATGGACATTAGATCTTTCCAGATGTCCCTTTCCTAGCAGCATCCTTCTGGCTGCCAGCGGCTGCAGTGCTGTCGCTGACACAAGCGCTCACGTGAAGACGACCAGAGCGATGCACGGAGCTCGCTCTGAGGTCATTAATGGAACAAATCCTCTCTAATGTTTTTAAATTCAGTTCCTCTGCTACGACATTAATAAGGGAACTGGAATAAGGAGTTAAATACTTTTCCAGTACAGGCTGACTATCTAGGATGAGCTGAAATGTTGTGGCTGATCCAAGCTCACGGGTCTGTTCTAATAACCGAATATCTGTGTGCGAGAGTTCTGCTCTCTCACTGAATTCAGTGTTCCAGCAAATGAAATCAGTATGTTACAGGACCTATGTTAAGATGATAAGTTTTGGGTGAGTATGTTGGCTTTTGGTTAGTTTGCAAGGTTCAGAAAACTAAGAAACTGCTTCCACGAAAGTGTTACCCAGGTAAAATGAATCTCTAGCTGCTGAGATCAGAATCCGTGCTGCTGCACGCAGAGAGTGAATGGACCAGCAACAATTCCATGTATTGTGTTTAAACTGGAAAAAAAAAATTATATAAATCAAATTTTGATTAGATTTTGGGGTTTTCTTCTACCAAATGCATATTATTCTTGCATTCTTCCCTATTAGGGTATCTTTTTGGAGAGACACCTGTTTGCACCCTGTAAATTGAAAGTGCATACATGTGCACATAAAGCTGGATGTATTTATAAGATTGAGTTCTTGAAGGTCGAGGTTTTAGATGATCCACAACCTGTCTGTAAAATGATCAAATGTGTATTTTGTTATCCAGCAGAGCACAAAAGAATTAGGATGGCCCAGGATTATTTGATTGCATATTTTTATGTAAAGGTTTTATTTAAGTATAAAGGTACTGGCTTCTGTCTTACCTTCCCTCCTCCCCCCCGCCCCCGGTCCTTTATTTAAGGAAGCAGAGCTGCACAATGAAATTAAAAAAAAACAACCCACTCTTTGGAAAAATATGCATAAATTGATTCATATAAAAACGAAGTCCTACCCTTGAAGGTAAGGCTTTTTGGCTGCTTTACTGGAGCACTATAATAAATGTAAAAGTTTAGAACATATAATTTAATTATCATATTCTGGTCATAAATACTTTAGGGCTGTAGTACATTTGAAATCCCAAGAGCCGTAGCTAAGGTTGCAGCTGCAACATCAATTACCATTTATCCATTCCAAGAAAGCTTTGCCTGTGCCCTTGAAACCTTTACGTTCTGGAGAGTATCCAAAAAGGGGAAAAAGAAGAAAAAAAAGAAGTCTCGTCGCTCCCTTGCGTTAGTGTTCCTTTCTCACTCCCGTGCGAGCTCTAAAATGGTAGCGGCCGCCATTTCGGAGCGGGAGAAGGAAGAGGTGTCTTTGGTGCCAGTGGCTCTGGTGCCACCGGAGCCTCCTCCGAGCCCGCCCGAGTGCCCGGTGCTGGCTGGTGGTGCCGAGTCCCCGGGGGTGGGACACTCGTCCTCGGGTTTTGGAGTAAATACCGTGCGGAGAGAGATTAAAGAGTCCAGTGCCCGTAGGGAACCCCCGCTATCGAACATGGTGGTTTTACTTCCCTTGCGCTGTATCGGGAATCTCTGCTAATTACTGTTCTGTTAACGCGCGGTCGGTATTTGCTCCCAGAGTTTGTTTTTTATTTAATAGAGTATAATTTATGAGAAATGAAACAACAGCGCTTCGAGTGCTGAGCCCTGCTGCCTCTGCCCCACGTTAGACACCAGCTCCCTGCGAAGCCCGGTCTTTAACGACGTGTGTTTGTCACCTCTAATTACCAGACCCGCTTCTCCAGCGCGGCAGATCGCGTTGGCTAACGCGTGGTGCTGGGTTGTGGCGTTCCCGGGCCGGGCTGTGTGCCTGTCCCTTCTCCAACAGCCACCCACAATGCCGGGGCTCCTGTGAGCTTCCAGAGAACCCTTGCGGTGTTGAGGCGCGTGGAGAGCTGCCAGACACCGACAGTCCCTGGTGGTGTACAACACAATTCTGCTTCCCCGAAACATGGGGCACCGGAGGGATCCCAGCGCACAAGGACCCCTGCAAGAGTGACAACAAACCAGCTTGGGGCTTAATACAAATCTTCTACCTATAAAGTTACACACGGTGAAGGACAAACAACCACTTCCTAAGGAAGAGGCAAGGGAGGGAAGTTACGCTCTGAGATAATATATTATATTAAAATAATTAAAAAGTTACCTTTCAGTTCTTTGCAGAAATGGTTTTAAACTCAACAACTGGTCTAGTGGAAGGTGTCCCTGCTGATGGCAGGGGGGGTGGAACTAGATGAT
>NW_010298748.1:7646-39239 GCF_000700745.2 Antrostomus carolinensis | reverse complement strand
AGATGAGAGAGGAAAAAAAATGCAAAATTTAAGGGTTGCAAATTTGTCAAAAATTTTAAATCAAATTTTATTTTGGGAGGCAAGGTGTTATTTGTTTAAGGGTGCTGAGCTCCACTCCCATGTACTTTCAGACAGACAAGGAGAAGGTGGGACTTCTGTGTGTTCAGAGCTCGTATGTACTGGGTTCTCTAATGAAATACTTGCTTCTTCATATACTTCTGGAGAACAGAGCTAAGGTTTGCAATTGAGGTTCTTCATAACGCCTCCAGACTGAACAAAACCTCACCAGCACCAGGGTTCGACTGGTTCTGTACGTGACTTACAGGAAGGGCACTCATTCTCATTTACTTTGCGAATAGTACGTGTATTTTTATACAGAAAATCTGTCATAATGAATATATGTAAAGTCTTTTCTCAATGTGAACTGAACTTGCTTTTTTGTTTATCCAGACAAGTTTGGATACTCTGGTCAGTGTCCTTGTTATGGTGCATTTGAGCTGTAGGAAACATCAGCAAAAACGTTTTCGGTGTTTGGGGTAACTTTACACGAAACAGGGAGTGGCAGAGGCTGCTGTAGTTGTACTGAAGAGAATGGTAACGGCTGTGGTTCTGTGGACGTAGCGTTGAATGATGAGACTTTGCTGCTTTAGGTTTGTCTCGTATTTTAAAGTTTTCTATGAATGAGAACCTGGGCATTGCACTGTAAGTTAGCGATAAAATCCATCCTGACGCAGAGGTGCCGTCAGGAGGAGGCACGATGGCACCTGCCAACCTCATTGTAAAATACCGTGTTCTCTGCAGCCAGTTTCTGTGTCCAGGGGTGAAGCAGACGTGGCCGTGGCCTTTCTGGGTGACACAGTCCTCGTGTCCGTGTTATCTGGGTCGTGTTTGAGGCATGTGCACTAAACTGGACCGTTAGTTCACAAGCTGGTTTCCTGGTTTATCAAGTCATGATGCAGCGTTTATCTGGGTGCCCGATAAAGGAGCTGGTGTTAATCATCGTGGCTTTCAGAGGGGCTGTAGAGCAGTAATACAGGATGCTGTTACTCACAGGCTTTGGTTAAATACTGCAATCCGTGGTAGATTTTTAATTTATTATGGCGCCATTGGGGACGTGCTTGTGATCAAGAGCAGCACTTCTACCGAAGCAATCCAGTTCTCTGTTTTAAGTACAAAACGGGAAGAAAACTTTTTAATACAAAACCCACCTATTTTTAAGTTATTTGGAGGGCTTGTTTGGGTGGTTGGCTTGTGGTTTTGTGGGGTTTTGGTACATTCAGGCAGTGATCAGGAATGTCTGAGTCCGCACCCCAAGACACCTCTGAGTTTGGGTGACTCGCTGGGGCTCTGGTGCCCCCTGACCATGGTTGAGCCGTGCGCAGCCTCGGTGGCGGCCGGACAAACCAAAGGCTGCGTCTCTGCAGAGCCTGCACACAACCTGGGAGGAAAAACGTGGGTTCTTAGCAACTCCTACCAATTTTCAGCCTTTTTAAACTGAAGTGAGTACGTTACAAGAGACAGAAGAAACTGATGGCTCAGGTTCTCAGCAAAACGCATTTGTAAAATTCTTTTCAATTGGCCAGTATACTTTTTATTTTAATTTTGCAATGAAATGTATAGTGTCAATAGCCTTGTTTTATTTTTTTTTTCCCACTTGAACTGAAAACTGCTTTCCTGCCTGAGAGGGTATAAAAAATAATTACTAGTTTCTCTAGTTAGTAGAGAAATAAGCAAGCAATTCAAAAAATGTAATCAGTTGGTGTATGCAGCTGAGTGTTTACACTGTTCTCATGGCTAGAAGATAAGAGTGAGGCCCAGATGGCAATGACATTGAAAATCGTTTCTTTACTGTTAGTTTGGTGATACTCTTGTCCAGATAAGTAACTGGCTCGGTTCAATACGGAGGTCGCTTACGCCGGGGAGCCGGGGCTGACGCTGGGCAGGAGTTTGTGCTCTGGGTGCATCGTGAGTGAACGCAACTCCTACGTGTGACGCGTGAGATTAGAAGCAGGAGCAGAATTAACAGTCTTATCAAAAGACTAGTCTAAGTAAATACAGTCCAATTCAGAGCTGTTTCTTTCCACCCTAGACATATTGCATCCATCTCTTTCTTCGGACTTGGCAGTTGGACATGAATAACATTTTTCTGACAGGTTTTTGGGAGCCAGTTGCAAGTGTTCTGTTTTTGTAATCTGTAACAGCACCAGGGAATACCTTGGTTGTCTGTACCTCTGAAAAAAACTCGCATTGTGCATTTCCCCTGAACTTTTCTTCAGGGTAGATATTTTTTTAAGGTGAAAATTGCTAAGCTGACATCTGCTTCTTTGCCTGACAGCCCCGCAGATTTCCCGAGATGCTGCTTCTCCTGTTCTGGAGCTTGCAGCCATTTGCTTTAAATGCAATTAGTTTTTAAACTATTAACCAAGTTCTCTTCCCATTGCTCATGTGGAACTTGCTGTTGGTGCTCACTGACTTTGCATTTTTAAAAAAGAATTTACCTTTCAGCAGAACCGTGCTGGGACTGGCATGGTTTCAGACAAAATGTGATCGAGGTTGATCATCCTAAACTTTCATACACTGATAAAGATTTGCCAGTGATAGACTGTAAGTAGTTTTAATTGTAAGTAAATTACTGTTAGTAATTTCAGTTGCTGAGGGTGTTCATCTCTTCATTGGCTCACTAGAGGTATTTTAGTTTAATAATGTAAAGTAACAGGGAGGTAGGATATTTTTAAAATAATACTATAGCGCTAGTAGGTTCAGCATAGGGGAGTGTGCACGGTCTGTGTTGTATCGGGGAGGATTTCTGTTCTTCACAGTGAAGACAGAAAGAAAGAAAGAGGAAAAGGCAAATGTTTTCCAGCAGCCTCGCTGGAGGAACGTGGTGCTGGTGACTGACCCAGACCCCCCGGCAGCCTGTACCCCCAGCCGTGGCCGCCGCGGGAGGACGACGTGACCCGCGGAGGATGTGGACTCCGAGAAAGGAGAACTTCACAGCACCATGGACGTTACCACACCCCGCTCTAAATTAAAGTTTGAACCTTGAGCCGGGTTTGAAAATCTTTGGTAAATGATTAACACAGTAAATGGCTTTGGTTAAACAACTTGATTTCCACAGAGCTCGTTGCTGCGGCTGCATCTTCTTTTCTTTAAGTCTTTCCATTTTACCCCCATATGTTTCCTTGACTGGAAATGATAAATGTATCTATGCAAACAAAGAATATTAGATTATGTATAAATAGCTTCTGAAAGTACATGGGAGTGGAGCTCAGCACCCTTAAACAAATAACACCTTGCCTCCCAAAATAAAATTTGATTAAAAGTGTTTACAAATTTGCAACCCTTAAATTTTGCATTTTTTTTCCTCTCTCATCTATGCTTGACTTTTTCTTTTACTTAGGTAAGAATCATAATTTATTAGGTTTTTGTTGAGTTTAAAACCATTTCTGCAAAGAACTGAAAGGTAACTTTTAAATTATTTTAATATAATATATTATCTCAGAGCGTAACTTCCCTCCCTTGCCTCTTCCTTAGGAAGTGGTTGTTTGTCCTTCACCGTGTGTAACTTTATAGGTAGAAGATTTGTATTAAGCCCCAAGCTGGTTTGTTGTCACTCTTGCAGGGGTCCTTGTGCGCTGGGATCCCTCCGGTGCCCCATGTTTCGGGGAAGCAGAATTGTGTTGTACACCACCAGGGACTGTCGGTGTCTGGCAGCTCTCCCCTCTGTCAGTAAATATCGGCCTTATCTGATACAGCCAGACCTGAAATGATACGCCAGAAACCCAGATTAGATTGCTGGCTACTGCTTTATTAATCAATGTAATAATTTATTTTTAATTTTGTAAGTCCTATCATCTGTTTTCTTTCTCATATTACATTTTCTGTGGTACTGGTACAAAAGATGAGGCCTGTTTAAAAATTAAAGGTGATGGAAACGTTACAGTGGAACATGTTTGGCGCTACCATAGGCTCTGTGACAGCTGATGAATGTTTCATTAAAAATGCTTTTGTCGGGAATTTGTAAGGTATAAAGAGTTTCATTTTTTGTATCTAAATTAGCTGTCTTCAAAACTGTGCATAGAAAGATGTTTCCATTTTTTCTGGTTTTAATCATTTTAATGAAATGAAGTTCTCGGGTTATATATTCCTTCTTTAAAATCATAGGCTCCAGCCTATATTTCAATGTATAAACTGAGATTTTTAGTAGAAGAAAAGGAGGTACTGGTCCTGAAACTTTAGAGAAAATGAGGCAGGTTATGGTAATGGTAGGTTTTGACTTGCCAGTGATTATTGAGTTTAATAGGAATTTTTTTTGGTGTGGTTTTGAAGTTTTTTGGGTTAGTTGGAGGGGTTTTTTTGCGTATGACACTACAAAACAGAGAAACAATTTAATTCCTTTTCCCGAAGGGCTGACCTCTCTGAATACAGAGTAAGACTGAGATCTGCTGGGAAAGGCAGGCACTGTGCACCCACAATGTGCAGTGTGTGGATGGTCCGTATTGAATGCGTGCAGCGAGCTGGGTGGTGGAGAAGGGTCCCTTCAGCCAGAGGAGCTGGACATCACCAGCTCCAAGCACGACTCCCTTGGCTTCAGGTTGCTTCTTCAACACGTGTGCCAGTTCTCAAGCTGTGTGTTAAAAGGCAGGATTTCTGAAAAGGCCAATGCCATCACGCACGGCTTTGTGGTAAGAGGCAGAAGAAGATTTGAATCCTCAACTTCCTTAACCGTGGGGTTTCTTTTCTTGCAATCCCGTAGCCATTGGCTTCTATCAACCAATTTCTTTATCAGAGGAGATGGGGCCATGCAGGCAGCAGCTTCCATGTTACAGTATTCATTCCTGGAGTGCCTCTGCACTGAGGAGGGCAGACATGCTTTGTAGAAATTACGACGAGCGTGTAATTAAAGCTGCGTGTTTGTAAGGACACCAAATAAACGCAACTAGGTTGAATTACGTTCTGCCATTACTCGGTTGTTGAGCGCTGGGTTGTGCAACCTCAGTATTTTATTATAGCTTTCTGCTCTTTAAAAGACAGCAAATTAATGGGAAAACACAGGAAACCAATCACATGGATCATTACAATCTGTTGATGACTGCACCTCCAGTTGACAGACTGGCTGATGGTGGTTGTCATCCTCTCTGTAGAGCAATAGAGTGGAAGTGTTGCAGCATTTCACAAATATTTTCTGAATGCAAAGCAGTGATGTGATAGATTTGAGTTCTTTTCCAAGTTCTGGAAAGAAATGTTCTTTCCTAGATGGGCTTTTTTCTTCCCTTTTTTCTCAAGGTTGACTCATTCTGTTTCATTCCCACTGCCAGCCTTCCCTGATGAAGCCTTCACACCACCCTTCTTCTGGTCTTATTCTTCTCTCTCTCTTCCCACAGCTATTCCAGCATGTTCAAGCTATTGTTAGGTACTTGTCTGGTTTTTACTTTTCAGCCCTCTCTGCTCTAGCTTAGATACAAGTCACCTTCTCCCTTGGCTTATATCAGACTCTGGTTTTTAGGGGGGGTCTGCAGGTACCTTCACTCTTTGCATGCCTGTACTGTCTCCTTTTTTTTTCCCTGACACAAGTAATTTTCACTTTTCTCTGCCATCTGGTTCCGTATTTGTCACAGTGTGGACTTTACTGACACATTTATTCTGGTTTGACTTTTATCCCTCTGTATTTGAGCAGTTGGCTTCCTTGTGTCTGCTTTTATTGTTTAACTCCCTCCTGGTATGAACAAACACGACAGCAAAAGTCCTTGGGATCACCAGCCAGACCATTTCTCAGTTGCACTGTGGGGATGGGGCCCGTGGAGGTGACCTGTTCAAAAGTAAAGCCTCCCAGGAGCTGGAGTGTGTTCATTTGGGCTGGAATTTTAAGGGTTTTGTGAATGTTTGAGAACTGTGGGGTTTTTTTAAGATGTGTGACCAAATCTGCTCAGACTTTCTTGAGGAGAAGAAAAGGAATTTTCCATGCACAAGGCAGCCCACAGACAAATGTGAAGCCCACATTAGGGAGCGTGGATGTTCTGGGGAGTTTCCAAGTAAAGGCACCAAAGTCTTTAAAAAAAGTGTGATTTTCTGGCTTCATCTGGAAAGTGGCTGGAACCCTGTTGGACAAAATTTATTTGTGAAAATCACTTTTATGTTAAGCATTCAGCATAGAAATTGCATTTTAAGAGTTTAAAACTTTGTGAAAATAAACTCAACAAGACGTGCCCTGTCACAGGAGGTGCCGAGGCAGCCGGACAGGTCGCGCGGCAGGTTCTGGCGCTGTCGTTTCCACGTGCTGGGTTAGATTAGCCTCTGAATTTTGGCACAACCGCGGCTGGTTCAGCCCTCACCATGAGGAGCAGCTCGAAGGTGGTGATAATAGATTGTTTATTGTTCTAACAATGATATTTTTTTATATTATTAAAGAACTAACTTCATTTATAAGTTATCTGTATGTTTACGTAGGAAAACAGGATCTTGACATTAGGAATAGATACTCTTTTCCTAAAATGCTGGGGTGAAATGATCATTTATTACTGTAACTATATATCAATGTGTGGCTTAATTTGCACAGCTTCTTGCATAATAGGATCCCAGTAGAAAACTCTGTGATGATACTGAAAAGGAAGCTCTTACAGACTGCATGGAATGTGACAGTAATGAAAACAATATGGAATAAGAGCATGGTTTAAGAGTTGATTTTAAAGACCAGGATAATTGTGCAAGAAACTTGGCTTCAGAGATGTACCAGGGAAGTAATCTTGACCTAGTCAAGTAGGCAGTGAAAAATCCTTACAGCTTTGCTTAGGTTTTCCAAAACTTACTGGTTAACTGCTTCAGAGTCTGGTGAGCTTTGTGTGCAGAACTGTAATACTGAGGATAAGGACAACCTTTTTCTTTAGGACTATTACGTTTAATAATTATATAATTAAAAGTATTTTTATGCTTTTTTTTTTTTAGTCCTGGAATGAGATCAGATGTAAGCTCTTCTCCATCCACAACCTCAGCAACTACGGGACCACCTCCCAAGCTTTGTCTTGTTTGCTCTGATGAGGCCTCTGGTTGTCACTATGGTGTTCTGACGTGTGGCAGCTGCAAAGTGTTCTTCAAGAGAGCTGTGGAAGGTAAGACGTGCTCTGATGAATTTGCTGTTTAAGAATGTAAAATCCACATACATATTGTCCACATTGAAAACCAGTCTATTTAATCTTACTGGGATCCATGTTTTTGCAAGAATCCTACTGGAAAACCCCGTCCATTATATCACTGTTCTTTTCGTAGTAAATACCATTGATAATGGTGTGATTATCTGAAGCATAGATTCCATTTACATTTATAAAATGCTCCCATTCACTCCGAGTGTAAAAGGATGTATTGTTGGCTTGGCTTTTTGTTTCTTTCCTTTTCTTTCACGGTTGTTTTTGTTTATTTGTCCTGTTTGTATAAAGATGTTTGTCTGTGTGCATTAGATTTGTAAAGTTTGTGTTTTTTAAGTTTAGTGTTAGCTGATTTGTGTATAAAACTGTACACGAAACTTGATGAATCTGTTGTGTGTGAGGTTATGGTAGTTTTACAACTTTTCCTGTAAGGAATATTGGTTGTATTACATGTCCACGTGTGATGCTTGCAGGGGTAGCCAGGTAACAGGAACGTGTGTGGCTTTGGATCATTGAGATTTCTCTCTGATCACAGGAAGAAAATCCTTCTGGAAATAGAGATGATGAAAAACTCAGTGTGAATCTATAGTGTGTGTAGCAGAACAAGTGATTTCTGCTTTTCGGGCTGCATAATTAGCCATTATGTAATGAAGTGGGTTGTACCTCAATGTTTGATGCTTCACTTCAGTATCAGAGAGGAGCAGAAAAGCAACAGTATGTTCTCAGCATCTGTGAAAGGATAGCCATTCCTCTGTTCTGAAATCACATCGTTCTTAGATACAGCCTCACAGGGTCTCCTGTCTCGTTCTTCATGCAGCCATTCCTGGGTGTTTTGAAGTCAGTCAGACTCTCCTTTTTTCCTAACGTTTCTGCAAGCTGGGTTTGGCTGGAGAGGAGGGAAGGCTGCTCTGACAGAGACGAGCCACCGTCCCGTCCTTCCGAAGCAGCGCTTCCTCCCGGTCCCCAGCTCGCTGGATGCCGTCGGGGGCTCGTGGAGATGCAGATCCTCTCGGAGGGATTGGAGAAGCCCAGTTCGTGTCGCAGTTTCTGCCAGTCACAAGGGGAAGGGATGTCAGGGCCGTGGGAGGCTGCAGCTGTTTCTGGAGCATAACAAGAGACAGTAGGAGCTGAAGTGCAAAGCACTGAGCTGCTTGGGCTATCCCTGACTCCCAGTTGCACTCCCATTTAGAACCAGACTCTTTACTTGAAGGAAATAATCTTCTGTCTTTGACTAGAATAAGGTCAGTGGTTATCCCTCAGAAGAAGTATTATATGGCAGCTAAATATGTGTCATAGCGATGGTTTTGCCCATCCTTAAGCTTGAACAAAGCATGAAAGTGTTGATATATGAAGAAATGAACGCGGGAATTACTCTTGTTCAGTGATGAGACTTGTCACCTCTTCTCTCAGCTGTATTAATGGTAAAGATGTGAGCAGGCTTGAAGCTGAAACATTGCAATAAATTGTTCAAGGTTTACCTCTGCTTTTGTTCTTATTGTTCCACAGATTATCCCAACCTTAATCCTTCAGATTAGATATTGTGGACGTTTTCAGGAGCTCTTCCAGGATCTGTTAGTTCTAGTATTCACTTTAAGGAACAAATAATTTGCTTTTGTCTCTTACAGGCATTTTTCTTATTAGGAACATATGTAAAAAGAATTTGTTTCTGCAATATCCTTTTTAATCATAGCTGCCAGGCACCTGTCAGTGTACAGATCAAGCTGAGTCTGCACGTTGGTTATCCAGCCTTCAGCCTGAAACCCTTTTTTGTACCTTTGTCTAAACACATGTATGCTGTGACAGAAATAGCCACAGAATATGAAAGTATCAATATACAGAAAAATCAATATAAAGTGTATTTTTTTCAGCAAAGAGGAGAACTAGAAGAGAAGAGGAAGGATGAAGGTGGGACAGCAACTATATATTTATGTGTAGTTCTTCAGGACCCCAGGATGGCCAAAGCCATCTTGTTCTAGTTCTTATTTTTCTGGTGCTTCAGAGTCCTCATGGTTCAATTTCTGCAGTCCCAGAACCAACCCCGTTCACTTCCCAAGCGTGTTACCCCCACCCTCCTGCCAACCCAGATCTTCACCGCTCCTCCCCACCTCCGCTTCCTCGCCTTGCTTCGGATCCTCACACCTCCCCTCCACCAGATTCCCCCAACACCTCTGCCTCCTGCTGTGCTCCAGATTTTCCTTGTAGCATTTTTAATTCCATCTCCCCAAATCCTTTGCCTGCAGTTTCTGACCTCTTTACACACTGCTGTGCTCAGATGAGCCTTCAGTCTCGCAGTGCTTCAGAGCCCCAGGCACCAACCTGGGCTATGGACATCCCAACGTTGCAGAGTGTCTAGCCTCTCCATAAAACGCCCCTGTCTGCTGGAAATCCCCTTGGAAACATCTTCTGTTTCCTCATTACCAGTTTTTACCAGCATATTGTTTGTGAAGCATCTTTGGTTTTTGAGCAGCAAAGATAACTGAACTGCGTCCCTTTGTGCAACTGGCATGTCCTCTGGGCAGCAGTCAGAGGACATGAAGCAGAGGATGGCATCAACTTCCCTTCATTTTTCCACAAAATATTAATGTGACGAGAAAACTTGAATATAATATAATACACAGAAATAGTCTAGCCTTCCCCTAAAAAAGGCAAGAATAGGGGAGTAGTAAATACAAGAAAGCAAACAGTACCGTCACGGGGATGAGGCTCTTTGTTAGGAAGAATATGGAGCAGCTCAGGAAGATCTGTACCTGCAGCATCTGTATTGACTGTGTGAAGCTGTGGTCTCACTGGACATCTTTGTGAGATGTGAAATTGGAGTCTCTGTCCTACTGCAGTGATGACAAATATCAGTGGGTTTATATTCCGTGTGTGTGTGCGTGTATATTGGTTCTATACGTATTAGTTTCCTGATGGCAAATGAAATCATGAATCACGGACCTATTTTCTAACGTATCTTAAACACAAAGATTATACAAGGGTCAATAAGGCTTCCTCTTCTTCACATGGAAAAGGTAGAGGGGTTCATACAGGAAAACATTCCAGGCTTCCTCGGAATATGAAGTTGAAACACGGAGAAGTTGGACTAAAGCCATAGCAATGGACTCTGTATAGCCATAATTTTCACAGCTGGTTTGAAACAAATTCCTTTACCTTCCTCTCTTTCTGTGATAAGACTCTTAGACTTCATTGTTAATAACTCAGTATTTGGAAAATATGTTTGTTTCTCACAATATTATGCCATCAGGACTTTGAAAAATAGTGTAAAAACCTAAGTTGCAGCTTTCTGCCCTCTACAGAAATGTGTTTCTTGATCCCTGTCTGGGAGAAGGATAGATCTTTTAGTAATACCTTTCTCTAAATAAGTTATATTGAGACATTTATTCATTTAAGTCAAATAATTAAGAATAGATACTACTCTCTTCTTGCCCTGCTCTTAACAGCTAAGAAATGCATTTATTGTAATTTATGCAGTTCAAGTTGCCATGTTTCTAGAGTCAGTTTTGCTCTGGATCTGTGAATCCATGAAAATGTCAGAGAACTTGGTTTGTCCAGTTCAGACTCTATAAGTGAAACTGGGAGAAGGTTTCATGGCTTTCAAAAGGATGAAGGCTGTGTCTGTGTGTCTGTAGAAATGTTTACATGTATACTTTCAAAATGTGTTTGTGAATGTTATTTACGTCTCTTGCGAAACTGTTTAGGGAAATTGGAAACATGCAATGGAAGACAGCTTTGAGAAACCTCAGAGCTAAATGCTTTTAAAAATAGAATTTGCCTGATGTTAACAAATAGAAAATACTATTTCTACCTAAATTTATTGACTTTGGTGTCGAAATGTGAGAAATCTGTTTGGTGTCTAGATATATGAGATCATATGGAGAATGATCTTATTTTGGCAAGAAATGAAGTACAGTAAGTAAAGGTATTACACAGTCCCCAGATCTTTAATGCTACTGTAAGACTGAATGACTTCACCTACTACTCTGATGGTAGGGCTGATGGTTATTTTGTTTGTCGTTGTGAACACAGGGCAGCACAACTATCTCTGCGCTGGGAGAAACGATTGCATTATCGACAAAATTCGGAGGAAAAACTGCCCAGCCTGCCGCTACCGGAAATGTCTTCAAGCTGGCATGAACCTCGAAGGTAACTCAAAACGTTCAATCCCTGTCTTATTTTTGAGTCCTAGGCATTAAAGGTCATGCTGCTTCTGAAGCTAAAGCAGTTATTTGAGTAGCACTTTAATATGTTAAAAGTAATTACTGCACGTTGTGGCATGTATGAGCATTTTAGTGAAAGCAAGATACTTTTTTACACTAAAATTTCTCCTGTACTTTCCTATCCATACTCAATGGCTTTGTCTCTCAGTATGTTCAGCAGAAGTGAGTCATACACACAAACCAGGGTTATCTTTTATTCCTGTCAGCACATATATCTTGTTGGTTTTTCACTGAATCTGAGGCAGCAGCAGTCTAGGAGAACTGCAGAGAAGTGTGACATCTGCCCATCCTTACCCAGGAGAGTGATCGGACGCTGAAACCACATTTGAGAGGGAAAAAAGCCCAGAGAGACAGGTCTCAAGTTGGAGTGGGGTTTACATCTTCACACTGAAGAAAAGGAAATTATTTTTGTTCATGCTGTGGATTCTTCTTAAATGTCTGTCAGAATCTCTCTAGAAAAGATAGGTTAAATAAATAAATTCAGTGTACCAGTACGTATTTGTTTTGTTTTCTGCTAAGTCCTGGATGGCTTATGGGAGACTGAGACCACATCAACTAGAGATTTAGCAGCAGCTGTAAAATGGCATAAAACATTTTTATTAGTGTCAGCTGTGTTTTTATGCTTGATATTTTTTCCTTGAACTGTAGAGATTAATACAGTACTCACTAGCATAGTTATCATGGTGATACTTGAATAATCAAACTTGTCAGATAAAATAAAAATGTCAAAAATGTATTTGTCAGATACAGATATGAACGGAGTTTCGTTTCAGTCAGTGATAATACATTTTACCAAAGGATAAGTGGTGAATTATGTTAAAGAGGCAGATGATACACGTGTTGGGAGTCCATGATAGCACGTCCTTTCTTCTGCTGCTGCTTCCAGCCTCTCTCAGGAGGACAAGTCACCAAGTTTTCTGCCCTGCAGGTGGCTCTACGTGCCCCTTCCTTCAGAGCAAAGGGGAAAAACCCAACGGTCTGAAACGCTTCCCCTTCTGTGAGGTGCTTCTGAGTACATCCCATACTTCAGGGCAGAGATTTGGGGTTGTTGCTGGTCAGTTCGTGAGGCGTTACTGTGATATAGGTGGAGGGTACATCACTTAACAGACAAAAATCTACAATGGTGGGTTCTAAAATAAGTCATTAAAGGAAGAGTGTCTCCCGTGAGCTAGATTGAGCTTGTTGGACACTCCCAGTTGGCTGAGCCTTGCAACTTCAGGGATAATATAATAGCAGGGTAGTCCACCTGCCTACTCCTAGGGTCCAAGGTGGGAAGTTGCAGTGCCCCACTGGGGCTGGTGTGACCAGTAGCAAGTAGAGTTAAGAGCAAAGCCTAAAGAAAGTTTAGAGTAATGCAAAAAAACATCATTTTCATTTTGAGGTGGAAAAGAATGCATTTTGGTTTAAGACTTGTTTCTATTTTTTCTCTCCATAGTTGTTTTCAAAATACATACGCTGTATGCATATATTTATCTATATGAATAAACCACCTTATTATGTATATTACTCTAACAGTAAGCCTTTCCATTCCTGCATCAATTTACGTGAACTCTAGACACTGACACAGCTATCTCAGGCTCTAGGACGTGTCACGTGAGTTGCCTTTCTGCACCAAAGAAAATTAAAATCGAATTACATCTGATATTTGCCACTTCTCCGCATGTAGTTTGGAGCCCTTCCAACTGTAATTTGCCTGAACTTTGTCACAGAGAGTCCTAGAGAATAGTGATTTTTGGAGGATGGGTATTGTTATACAAGTTGTTAGAAAAGGCAGGGGTGAAGTTTTTACGATTGAGAAGGAAAAGAGACCTAGAAACTTAAGTAATGCAAAAATGGAAGAAGCCAGGTTAGTGTGAAACAGGGGAACCCAACCATGGAAACAATGGTTTGTCGGACAGACCTGAACAGATGGTGAATTGGTCATACAGGAGAAGGCATCGAAAAGAAGACTGGGAGGCAGCATACAGTGCAGAAGACACATTTAGAAAGTTCCTTTTACCTTGGCTATTTTAGGGTCACAGTTCAGGAATTACTCTTGTTTAAAAGGTAATTAAATTTGCATACTTTTTAGACAGTAATTTCTTTGTGAAAAGTCGTCAGATGTATACTCAGTGCGTAAATAATGGTTATAAGCAAATTAGTTAATGAGTGGCAAGAAATCAGAGTATCTTAGGACGTCAGTCTGAAGACCCCTTTCACTCAGCCTTACCTGTTGGTAGACTTCTTCCATGAGCCTGTCCAGCCACGTTTTTAATATCTCTGGGTTTATAATACCCACAGTGGATTTCCCCGATAGGAATTGAGTAGAAGAGTAACTTATTTTGAAATAAATACCTAAAATCTACCATGCAGTAATTTATTTCTTACCTGCTGTTGTGCAGAGACAGAAGCTTCTCCATGTACACATTACCTGATAATTTTCTACCTTTGGCCTTACTTGTCACCCTTTTCTAGAACTTTCCTGTTTCTATTAGTCCCTGCTGATGGCAGGGGGGTTGGAACTGGATGATCTTTAAGGTCCCTTCCAACCCAAACCATTCTATGATTCTATTGGATGTCTTTTTGGGGGTAGGGGACTGGAAAACCACGCAGCTATCAAGCTGCAGGTACCAGAGATTTATACAGTAGAATAAGAACATTTTGTAGTGCAGCCTTTATTTCTTTGCATTCCCATTTCCCTTTGATCAATAATTGCCCCTCGGCACGCTTTGGCACCCTTTCTCTCTCTGATGTGTTTGAGGAACAGATTTATTGTTAGGTTTTATGCCCGTAAAAAGTCCTCTCATAATTTGTTGGCCTTTCATAACTGCACTTTATCGTTAAACTGTTCAGAATTTATGGGGTTTTTTCCTGCCATCTTCATTTTGAATTTATTTCAGTTTTTTGAAGGATCTCTTCCTCTTCCTAATGCCATCCCTTGCCCGGCTCTGTACCTGCGGTGGGTTTTGTCCCATTTTAGAAGGGAGGTGCTTGGTCTCCGTGTCTGTCTGGCAGTGGTGGTGGTGGTGGGAACATTCCATCGCCTCCCGGGACTCGGAGCTGCCCGCGTGGTTCAGGTGCACGGGCCATCTGCCCAGCGGGCAGGAAATGTGTGCAGTAAAATAGGAAACCTGTCAGCCTTGCTGGGTGCCAAACTGCAGGGGTTGGGGTTTTTGGGGGGGAGTTGTTTGTTTTTAACAGAAAATCTTGGATGCCTTTATTTCCATGCTGAGTTTATCTGTATGGATTCTCTTCTGTAATTTGCCTTAAGGAGCTGGTTGTAAATTTGTGGTATTTTTATATTTGAAAATAAATAGTAAAGAAATACATTATCCCAACCTTCTTTTCTTTTCCTTTTTTTTTTTTTTTTTAGTGAATTACAACAATATATCTAAGCCAGGTCTAGCAGCATAGACTAATAAAAATTCTTGCATAATACTTTGTCTTATCAGATATAGTTCTTCTGATTATAAATAGTTCTTCTGATTATAATTTTACCAGACTTTCTGGGCTGGAAATACTCCATACCAGGTGTCTGCATTAAGCTGAAGGTGTGTGCATGTAAATTTAAGTCAAAGCAGTTCGTTTGCTTTTGAGAACAAGAATAATGGGGCAGAGAATGCCAGAATGTTGAAAGGGTTTTGGAGCAGCCATTTCAAAATTCAGATGAGAATAACAAGAAGCTCTTTGCTCCAAGGAAAGAACTGTTACTATTCCCCCGTGAGAGTCTTGGCAAGTGTGACCAGTGTATAAGCCTTTGGGAAAATGCAGTTTATCCAAGGTCTGTAGGGAATTTGTTATCTTTAGCAGTTAGCTTCTGAAGTCTCTGTCCAAACCAGTGGGAGAAACACGGTCAGAAGGGGGATTTTTCATGCCGTTAAGCTACAGAGTCGGTGCCTTTCTGATGAATAGAGATTCTGAATAGGTCAGTCGAAACTTTGAATGTGAAACCACGTTACGTGATGCTTTTATGTGCTACTGATTTATCTGCGAAGTTCCAGAACAGAAATCAATTAATTAATGAAGACACAGGAAGAGAACGGGGTTTCATTTTGGTCTCGGTTAAATAGCACGTTCGGTGCAGCAGACAACGTCCAGGAGAGCTGAAAGCCAAGCAGGAGACTCCATTATTGACAATATGCTAATAAAATTGTTGCTCCAACTTTTTGTAGTTTACAGTTAACATCTCTGTGTGATGTTTTATTTATTTGGCGAATGAGTTTTATGGTTTAATTACACAGCAATGATTTATGTGCAAGAGAGCTGGCAAGAGAAAAATCTCCTCCTGCCCAGCACTTGCAAAAAAATGTTTTCCCTGGCTCGAGAGATCGACTAACTTCTTACCCATTAAATGTATTTTTTCCTTTCTTCTCTATGTTTTCTATACTTAATATTTTAAGGAACTTAGAAAGTGTGCAGTCCTGCAAATATTTCCAGACAGGTGTCATGCTGTCACATGAAGTTCCACTGAAATTTCGCATGTAACAGCAATTTGTAGGGTCAGGCCTGGGATTTGTGCTACCTGCAGACGTGGTTTAACATTTTGAAACACAAACATAAATGTGACTTTCATTAAAACATAAAATAAACTTATTTTCACGGGAAGCTTAATTAGAATTGTAGTGAAATTATTTACAGGTTGATGAAAAAAAAAAAAGCTTCAGAAGTTTCAGCTGCCTGATCTGCAACTGCGGGAAAGCAAAAGCAGCATTTCCTCTCTCAGACTGTTATTGCCGCGTGGTCACTTTCCATTACCTAACCTGTAACTTACCAACACTTTCCCAGCTCGAAAAACAAAGAAGAAGATAAAAGGAATTCAGCAGACTAGCATACCGGGAACGCGAGATGCTTCTGAAAGCCCCGGGAACAAGAGCATCGTCCCCGCCTCGCTGCCGCAGCTGACGCCCACCCTGGTGTCGCTGCTGGAGGTGATCGAGCCGGAGGTGCTGTACTCGGGCTACGACAGCACCCTGCCCGACTCCAGCTGGCGCATCCTCTCCACGCTCAACATGCTGGGAGGGCGGCAAGTGGTGGCTGCAGTCAAGTGGGCAAAGGCAATACCAGGTAACAGGCAAATATCTTAATTACAGAATATTTATTGGTCTAAAAAAAAAAAATCTCT
Organism: Antrostomus carolinensis; assembly: GCF_000700745.2. Lineage (NCBI taxonomy): Eukaryota > Metazoa > Chordata > Aves > Caprimulgiformes > Caprimulgidae > Antrostomus > Antrostomus carolinensis. Next base: position 22,782 of record NW_010298748.1, on the reverse strand, counting down.
CTTTGCGTTTGCTCTCCTTCAAAGCTGTCAGCTCATAGAGAGGAAAAGCAGGAAAAACAGGTGCAAAGCTTTACTTACTAGGATTACAGTTAGGTCATTTTACTTTGAACCCTTTGACCATCAAGCTGTTAAAATTCATATTAAAATAGAGATTTGTTTCTAGAAGTACTACAGAGAGCTTTTTATTAGCTCTAGCTGCACCTCTTAGATAATTATTTCTTGACTATTTTTAGCAATGAGGTTCTCCTGACTTTTATGGGCTGGTGCTGCTGTGCTGGCTTATCTGGGTTTGTGTTCATGGATGGTTCTGTTTTACTACCCCTCACCGTATCTGTAGTTTTATCTTGACTGGGAAGAGGCATTTGAGCATGAGGGGAACTTGGGCTGTTCATTTTCTGTCAAGCACTGTAGCTGCATGATGGAACTGACTGTCACCTGGGGAGCGTGGAAGGTTGGTTGCTATTTTGGCTTCCACCTGAAGACAGAGTTAACAAATTGCCTTGCAAAGGAGATGATGTCATATCTCAGTCTTGGACATAACACATAGCATCCCATAGTATGTCTTTGGCAGAGGCCAGGGCCACAAGCAAAGCTGAAAATCTGTTAATTCCTGACAGAACAGAGCGGTGGTTTTCTCCCTTTCACTTCTAGGCAGGACTGTTAGCTGCCCCTTTTCAAAATCCCTGGCACAAACACTTCCATAGTGCACGTGTTGCCCAAGAATAACATCACATCCAGGTCTGCAAAAAAGAAAAATAAAAGAAAAAAGAAATTCGAGTTATAATGGTGTCTCTTTAGAGGCAGGGGAAATAAGGGGAGTAAATTAACAGTAGGAAAGAAAAGCTAGAAACTCAAATATATATATATCAGCAGAGATGTGAACAGAGAGATTGCTGTGTCAGTCAGGGCTTTTCTGCCATGGGGAATTACGCTGAATTAGCCAAGGTCTCCGTTAGGAAAAGTTCATATGCACACTCTCCTGGGACAGGTCCTTGGGAGACCATCTGCTGTTCACAAATACAAATTTAGAGACCATTTTTATAAACCAGTCCCATGTTCATAGTCTCTTCTGAACAGTTTCCCTAATTAGACAAACCCTTCAGGTTAGAACATATGCTCTTAATGAAAATGCCAGTCTTCTCTTTAATAATTATATTGGGAACTACTCTTAAATTTTTTTTAATTTTTTTTTTTGGTTGTTAAGGTGGTTCTTCATGAGTATTTAACTTGTATATACTTCTACTGGTTGTGCACCTTCAGACATACTAACAGTAAGCCAGCATTGGTTGCTAAACCCTTTAGTTGGGATTTCAAAATCACCTTTTCCTGAGGAGGGTTTGAGCGAAGATTTCAAGAGTTTTGAATTTAAAAAATACTGTTCTTTTTGGAAGATAACCAAACGAATTATAGTATGTATTGAATGTAATTGTTGTCTTTTGTAATCTATCTAACTGACTATCAGTTACCAATAAGCACATGCATATATTCTGATTTTTTTCATATATATATATACTGTGACTGGAGTCCTGTGGTTACAAACGCTTGATTTCTAAACGTGCCACATCTTGCCTAGACAAGGGATTCCTCAACGGGACGCTCAGTGTTTGAATGTAACCTCAGTAGCTGGAGAGTGGCGTTGGAATTTTGCACCCCTTTTAAAGTCTATTTTTTTTTTTTCATTCAACAAGAACTTTCTCATAAGAAAACTCTTATTATTTTAATTTCTTTTTTTCCTTCTTCTGCCAAAAATCTAATCTAAAAATACAGAAATACTTGACTGAATCTGATGATTGTTGTATGGCAAGAAATGTCATTCTTATTTCAGGTACAGTCATCACTGTTACAGAAATTTTGATTAAATCCACTATTAAAAGAGGTAACCTGCACTGGCCATCCAGAAGTTGTACTGATGATAAGGATGGTCCCTTTCCAAGTTATGGGATTTTTTTAATTATTTTTTTTCCTTTTTTTTTTGCCACCAGTACTGACACACCTCAATTCCTCCACTTTTATTTTTCCAGGTTTCCGCAATTTACATCTGGATGACCAAATGACTCTTCTGCAGTACTCGTGGATGTTCCTGATGGCTTTTGCTTTAGGCTGGAGATCATACAAACAATCAAATGGAAATCTCCTGTGCTTTGCACCAGATCTGATTATTAATGAGTAAGTAAGACAGACGTGAGTCACTTCCCAGGTTTCTTGGGGTGATCCGAGGCTCCTCCACGCAGTGCTTCTGGGTTTTGTGCTTGAGGAGTGAATCACTGGGTAGCAAATTCTTTCGGAGATCACAGATCAGTCTGTCATTTGCAACTTGTTTTTCTTTTAGCAGATTGCTTAGAGTTTTTTAAATAAGTCAAATGGAAGAAAGGTATTTTAGATGTTAAGTGTATTTATATAAAAAAAAAGTTTTAGTGGGAGGTGTTTGTACTGAGATGTTCCATGTTGTGACTGTTCCTGTTCCATTCATTATAATCATTCATTTGATCAGAGCCAACTCTGTTCAACCTAAAAATACATCTGGGATGGAGAGAAACGTTTGGCAAATTGCATAATGTTCTGTATGTTTATTGTATAGGAGTGATGGTGTGGTCCTGCACCAGTTTAACCTACTTCTTGGTTGGATAAACATTTATATCTGAGCCTGATTAAAATCTGGCTGAAAAGACAAGGTTACAGATGGAAAAACTTGTATGTTGTTTTTTTTTTTTTAACTTTGTTATCAATTTTCAAGAAAAATTGAACTTGCTAGAAGGTTCTGGGCATCTTTTTTCTTGCGCTATGCATCATTTTCCTCATATTTTTTGAATTCATGCAGTGATTTGGTGTTGTAGAGCAGTGAAAGAGGGGATGTAGGGCTGTTGGGGTGATGGGGGTAAGGCTCACTTTGACATGCAGTGGAGGTATACATTTTGCACAGACATGTGTATAGTTATTTTACATTCCGTGTGCTGTTTCAGAGGTGCAGTAGCAGATCAGGTGAGGTTGTGCCTTTCTGCCTCCAGTCTGGAGAGCAAATACTCCATCTCCCACCCTCTGCGGTTGGGATGTGTTCAGGAATTCGTCCCCATGACCTGTCACGCTCTCCTGCTGCCTTTGACTCTGAGGCCAATTCAGGGATTGTGTCCTTCAGCTCTTTTTTTTAAAAAGCAGTTTCTTCAGGCAAGTGGAAGAGTGTCTGCATAGTCTGGAACAAACTTCTCAAGTGCTCTTTGAGTCTTACAGTTCCCGAGGTGATAGCTGTGTTTGTAAAGCCTTTCAGGGCATTCGGGCTGTATTCTGAATTAGTTGCTGAAAATACCCTCTAGATGTAAATCTTTGAGGTTGCTGGCCAGTAATTAAAAACCTAGCTTACCCATCTGCAGATTGCAATTAATATGATGCTATCGCTGTGGATTTGCCATTTCTTTTTTCATTAAATGGTGCAGTCCATTTGTGGAGACTAAAGCTAATAAATAAGATTACACAGGGCCTTTGACACAGACAATCACAAAACGTTTTTAGCATCACAATTTCACTGACAATAATTGGAAAAGTGATGCAAGTAACAAAGTTATTATTCATGTCTCTGTTTTCTTGTCTTTAAAATGGAGGCAGTACCTTTGGCATGGTTTGAGGCAGTCGTGTTAGTGTTTCTGTTCCTGTTGTACTTCAGTATCAAATCCTTTCCCTGTTTAAAAAATATAATAATTGTTGCATTTTTCTATGAGATTAGCTGTTTACATTTCAGACTTATTTCTTTTCCATGTTTTTTTTTTCAATGTAAATATTTGTCCAGGCTTTTATAAACTATAATAATTTCTTTATAGTAATAATTTTTTTTAAAAAGGTGAGGAGCAGATGATGGGTGAGCACCTATCTGTGCACTTATGTTTATTAAAGTTCTTGGAATATGTCTCTAGAGTAAAATAGTCTCCATGTGGTGGAATTGAAATAATTGATATTGACACTAATAAGCATAAGAAGGTCTAATTTGTTTTAAGTCAGAGGTCTCCTGCTGTTTTATCAATGGGTCAAAACCACAGCGCTTTACAGCTGTGTCAGTGAAAACCTGCAAGGATAATCCTGTTATACTAAATATTAATTCTCAAATTCGCTCTAGTTACAGTTTTGGTACATAAATTGTTTCTCAAAATGACATTTGTTTTCAATAAAACTGAGAGAACTGCAATTTCTTTTCCAGTGTGCTACAGGTTCCCCATAAAACTCTCTCTGGTCGTAACTTTTTATGTACCATTCATCAATAAAATACAGCCACCTCTGAGTTCAGCGTGACACACACTGAATAATACATAAAACCACTGCAGGAGCTGTAAGAAGCTGATGAAGAGAGGTTCTGCAGGGAAAGCCAGAGGGGCAGTGCTGCTGGGGAGACATTGCTGGTGCTAGAATGTTGGGTAGGACGAGAGAGACATCGTGGCCACCAAGGAGAAAATTCCACTCCATGCAGTTCCCCGTGGGTGTCTGTGTCTGTAGCAGGATCAGGACCTGCATTTGGATTGTCTGCAGTGCAGGATCACGGTCACTTTTCCAGTTAACTGAAGCTGTCTGCATCTGATTTTTGGCTTCATGTTTGGTAGTTTCAGATTTCTGCGTGCAGATAAAGAGGTGGAAGTTGTTCAAACTTGTAATTTTTGAGAGCTGCAAATGACATTTCTACAGACCTGTTCTTTACATGAACATTTTTAATTTGTAACTAAGAATTTGTTCTGTCTTCGTATCTATTAATTGCAGTTTCAAAGCTTCATTTTAGTAGAGGACTAGAACGAAATTGTGTGTCTGCAGCCAAGCTGTGTTAGAACACAGTATCCAGGAGGTCTTACCTCTCTACAAACCACAACCTTTAGATTAATGATGTATTTGGTTTTTATTGAATGGAAATATAAACAAGTTGAGGAGTTGGCAAAAACCTCCAAGCCTCACGTGAGCCCCCCATGCAGACCTGTATCATTGCAGCCTTACAAAATAGTGACAAATATTCACGTGGATGGGTTTTCAGCTGTGTTGCATAATTTGAGTTTACACATCAAACAAAATTGTATGTATCCCAGTATGCTATAAGTCATAAACATCTCACTGTGTTTATGAAATTACACATACTCAAATCTCAATTATTAGGATTTTTAAAATATATTTAGCCTGCTTTTCACCCAAGAAATGCCTTTACTTTTGTAAATTATAAACAATAATTTTATAAATTACTTAGAAACAACCCTCAGAAGGGTCATAAGAAAAGTATAGGTGTTACTATGTACAGTGCAAATCAAGAAACAGAACAGAGAAGCATCTTACAATCACGTTATTTCTTTATATTCCTTTGTATCTGCATTACAGTCCTAAGCTCGAGCTGGTCTCAGAGCACTCTGTGCCACTGTTACCTGTATCTTGCAGCAGCACAGCTAGAGCTGTATTGGTGTTATTTGACTGGAAAGAAAATAACAAGCAATTCCATTTTTATAAGCAGTGTTTTGTCAGTTCTATCAGTTCCCTTATTCTCAGAATTTTTTCCGAACGTTCTTTTGTAACTAATTCTGGGGAGTCAGTATCATCTGTTTTTCAGAATACCAGCCTCTTGTTTACTGATTTTTATTCTTTTATAGACTTAGCTGAGCTAAATGACTCACAGCAGTGTTGAAAATCATCACATGCTTTTATCATCAACATGCATCCCACACAGAATGCACATGTACATCCCGTGTACGTTGCATGGGCTTTCACTGAGCCAGAACTCGGAGCTGATACCCAGCTCCTGTCTTCTTCTGAGGTACAAAAGCAGAGGAGTATTAGATACCTGTAGAACAAGAAGGTGACTCAAAATGACTAAAGCAGGATCACTTCAAACAGGATAAAATGCTGCTTGTCAGCTGTTTAAGTCTCAATTTATATGAATGGCAATAATTGCATCAGGATTGAACTGCCCCGTGTCCCTGGGGAGGTCCCTGCTGCTCCCCCCGCCTCAGCCCTGGCTCTGCCTCCTCCTGAGCTGTTGTGGAGCCCGGGCAACTGCCAGACCTTCAGCTTCCCAGGGGTCACCAGCCCTGGCTGTCACCAGAAAGACTCCACAGCGTCAGTACAGTTCTGTAGGTAGTTTCTGGTAAGAGGAAGTCATATCTGGTGTCATCGCTGAGTACAGTATCTATTAGAACTGGCTAAGTACAGCACCTAGTGTGAGTTCTGTGTCTGGTCTATGTGTGGGGAAGTGAATTCAGAGTTGCTGAATGCCCTCTGCAGGGAGGGGTCCCAGTGCACTGAGCAGGGGGCACAGAAGGAGCCCCCAAGCCCCTGCCCTTCGCATGGTCTGTGGTCCGTGACGTGACCCAGACCCTGGGGCAGCTCCCTCCTGATGTGCTCCAGGCAGGAGCTCTGCGGGGGGAATGCCTGGGACCGCTTCCCAGACCCTTTGCCGGCATTAAGGACTGTCCAGTGAATCAGCTGCCCTGTTGTCCTGGCACAGCCTGGGTCCGCTGCCCTCCAGGGCACAGTGCACTGGGATTCTCTGAAGGGAGCGGGGCCGGGTTTTACTCCTGGGTTTGAGGACTGCAATCAGCCTAGCCTTGGTATTGCCAAAAATCTACACGTCGTTTTATAGATTCACAGGATGTGATTGCATTTACAGCAGAGAGAAAGGAATGACAGGCTGACCCATTTCATAATGTTTATTTTAACCTTCTGCCCAGAAGTGGTAATAGTTTTACATGAGGAAAACTGCTGAGCCCTGTCACAGAGCGTGTTCAAATTACTCAATCTGAAATATGTAAGATGCCCTTTGATACAGCCCAGAGGGGTTAGGAGAAAATTTGCCAAAGAGCCAAATAGTGGCTTTGTGTCAAGTGCCCTGAGAAACATCCTACAACTGAACATCTCGCGCTTACTCCTATTTCGTGAGCTTACCTCGTGTGCACTTTGTGTTCTGGCTGTTCCTCCTCCATTAGTGAAGTCTAACGTCGTCTCAATAGCTTCTATTTCTTTCTGTCTTTCAAAACCCATCTGAGTTCCTGTTATTCTTCATTTTTTGCACCTTGGAAAGGTGCCTGTTTCTTCTTGTTTTCACTCAGGGTCTCTTACGGTGCTTGTGAGGGTTCATTGTGTAATTCTCTTGCAGGGCTAAGAAAGGGAGCACTGAAAAATGAGAGCAGCTTTGGAGGAACCGGTGCCGTTTGATAACCAAATCTTACTCTCAACTTACACTGGGATTCCATTTGGCCTGTGTCTTTGTTTAGGTTATAATACTGAATATGTGATGTCTTAGAAAAGGTGACACATCATTAACGAAAGATAAATTGTTGGCATCACTGTAGAGGGATTGTGTAGTCATTGCACTTGAAATGTACTATTTTACCTCTCTTTCTCTACACGAGTGTACATGGAACAGCATCAATCTCTCTTAGGCTCTTCAGAATTAATCTGTTCTTGTTCATTTCCCACCCAAAACTGCAGTTCTGTAGTGTCACAGGAACCAGCTATAAAAGCACATGTGAAGAGGCTTGTTGCTTTTGCTGAGGTACTAAATAAAAGGAGGAGTTCCTGTCTTGGTGCAGGGTTTCATTGAAATAGAAAAAATAAAAGGAGAAGAATATATGCTTGTCATTCTGATTCCAAGGAAGTGCTTTCCAAGATTTTCCTCTGGTTGTCGGTGTGTCTTTCCATTTATGGTTAGTAACCTTGGTATTACAGTGCCAAGGTAATGACATTTAATTGCAATATTAGGCATCACTTTAAGAACGTAAAAGGTTATCAGAAGTATAATGGCACTTTGGAAGAGAAGTTATGGCAAGTTGATGCTATCACTAGTGAGCAAATCTGTATTAAATTTAGGTGGACTTCTCACAGGTATTGAAAGGATTAGAGAAATCTCATCTCTGGTGTGGTATGCCATCATGTTCTTTAGACAGATGAAATGCTTTGGGACTGCCAGACTCAGAGAACTTTGTTACACGGTGACTGAACTTGATTTTTGTGTCAGGTTTGTGCTGACCTGTTGTGTTGGCTGTTGATAACAAAGCTGACTGATCAGTCCGTGGTAAAGACAGGCTTCCTTCATACCCCTGGGATTTCATACGCCGTGCTCCCCTCACGCTGCAGCGCTGCACCAGTGTTTGTGGTGGTGCCCGAGGCAATTGCCCCGAATGGGTTCACTGGAGAACACCAAAGATTGTTTTGCTGCAAGATGGATCATGTACCAGCTTGTCATCTGCCTCTGCAATCCCCACTGCTCTTGAGTGAAGTGTGGAAAAACCTAGATTTAGAATTTTTAGCTAGCTAGACCTGTAACTAATTTTTATACTCTTGTTTCTCAGGCAGAGGATGAATCTACCCTGCATGTATGAACAATGCAAGCATATGCTTATGGTTGCCCGAGAGCTGTCACGGCTTCAAGTCTCATACGAAGAGTATCTCTGCATGAAGACGTTGCTTCTCCTCTCTACAAGTACGTGACTGGTTAAATACCCATGCGAACAACCTAAGTTTAACTTGCCAGTAGTAGGGGTGTGCATGTCTAGTTTAATGTTGTGTTAGGTACCTGAGAGCAAATAAAAGTCAAAATGTTCCTTGACGCCTGACCGTACAGGGTTAGTGAAGGAAGTTCTGCTCAGACATTGTGACTTTGCAAGTCCAACAGAGGGGCCTAACTCAAAAGTGCCATTTGGAATTCTTCAAAAATATATAAATCACAGACTGGCTGAGGAGTTCAGGACCCAAAGAAACATGCAAAAGCTATGACTTTAGGAGCATAATGGGCTTTAAAAAAACAAGCAAACAAACCCAACAACAACAAAAACCAGAACAAACAAACCCAACAACAACAACAAAAACCAGAGCAAACAAACAAAACCAACAACAAAACAAACCACCACCTGTGAGGAAGTTCTGAACCAGTGAAGCAGTTTCCCCCCAAAAAAAGTTTTCAGACTCCCTCAGAACTTATTTTAAAATTGTTAAATACAACTGCAGCTTTTTGCATTTGCATCTAGAAAGTGCTGGTGGATCTGTGATGGATCGCATGATAGATTTATCTAAGGTACTACCTGATGGTGTTCATGTCTTCGATAGGATATGCTGCAGTAAAACAGGTCCCAGCTTAGTAAAATTCTGTGTCTGTGCTGCATCAATTGTCAGTGTCAAAATAGTCCTTTTTAGAGTGCACAGACATGCACCAATATGAACCTTGATGTGAAGAACACTTCCAGTGTTCTCTTCCCCCGTGTTCATACTCAGGGGTGCCCGGGGATGTCTGTCTGTGTGTGTGTGTATGTGTGTGTGTGTGTGTACCTGTCCTGTCCCCGGGCTGGTACCACCGTCCCCCAGGACTTTCCAGAGTCTTTGCTGCTTCTGCTTGACAGAAGATTATTTTTGGTTTAGTATAGAGACAGGTTTAAAGTATCAGTGAGAGCAGCAATGCATATTTTTAGAAGTTTAAACAGCTCATTACACCGAGGGCTCAGACATCCCTTATCTTTAATATTTCCAGCAAAGAACAGTGTTAATTCTTATAAACAAATGAGAACTTGGTGGCTCTGGGCTTTTCCAAGAAGAAGGCAGGAGAATCTTGTAACCCAGCTGCACACGCTGCGAAGCCCGAGGTGATGAGGACAGGAGAGGTGTCGGTGTCATCCGCTGCCACGAGCAGCTCCTCCTGCTCTGCTGGGATGGCACAGCCTCGCCTGCCGAGCCCAGAGCTGGGACAAGGGCTCTTTTCAGAGAAATCTTTGGGCTCCACACCGCCGTGGGCTTTGTAGGAACTTGAAACTTCCCAGAAACTGCAGATTTAAAGCAGTTTCTGAAATCTCTCCCGAAAATTCCTCAGGTGTTTTGGATGTGGTGTAGGCCAACTTTCCTTACAGGAATTGGAAATTTCCTTACAGGAATTTCCATGGCAGAATGGGGAAGAGGCTCACTCGTAGAATTGAGGCCGTTCACGAGTGAAGCGTGCCAGGCAGCAGCATTAACCAGCAGAAGGCCTCTGTGTTCTGTTTGCAGGGAAAGGCAATATGTTTCCACATTTCTTTTCGAGTACATACATTGTGTGAGTGGCACATGGTGGGACTGCAGGAAATGGAACAGCTGACATTTGTATGGCTTTGTAATCCGCAACTTCACAGTTTTAATTTGTGTTTATTGTGTTTCTGTATAAATTTTCCAAGAGAAGAAGAGGAGAAGGAGGAGTAAAACAGGAATCCCACGCGGGTCTAGACATGTAGCTCACAGACCTTTAGTATTTAAATTATTGAAGTTGACCTGTTGTCACCTCCTGTGTAGACAAGACAGACAAGATCCTTCACTAACACCTCACAGATGCTGACTGTGTAGTGAGGGTTGGATTTGTTTAAGGAAGGGAGTGTCCTTCAGTGGCCTCTTTCCTCCTCTCTTGCTTTCACTTGGTTTTGTCTCAGCTCTCTCTCTTCTGCTCTTTCCATTCACTTCACCAAGGTAATCAAAGGCTTCAAATCAAGCATCTTAAGGACCACTGGAGTCCATACGCTTGGTTTGTCCTGCTTTGTTTTCTAGTCCTTGGCCTTTAGAAGGACCATCCTAGTAGGAGAACATAAGCACAAGGCCTGAGCATGGATTTGAGTCTGAATATGGGCCTCAGTCCCCACACCTTGGGTTTCTCACCCACAGCTCCCCGTGTATCCAGTCCTATCTCAATGTCCCATCTCAATGTCCCATCTCTATTCCAAGAAGCTCTGCCCAGGAGCCGAGTCCTCCCCAGCTTGGGCAGTCAGTTTGTTGTCCAGTCTCTCTGTTCCTGCCTTGCCTGGACACGTTATTTGATCCATGTCAGGAGGGCTGGAACTAGATGATCTTTCAGGATCCTTTCTGAGCCAAGCCACCCTGTGATCTGTCCTCGCTCTTCCCTCAGCATACAGAATTTTTATGGAATCTTTCCAATGCCACGTTTCCCCAGACACTGAAGAGCTCCAGCCCTGGTGGTTCTTCATCAAGACACTTCCAGAGCTTAGTGTTGTTGCCCCCATAGTCCGGTTCCCTTCCCTCTGTTTCTTGTCGGGTTACCTTTGGGGTTTTTATTATTACTTTCATTTTGCCAGCAGTCCTGTGCTGTTTGTTCAGTGAACCATCTGTCTCAGGTTTTGCTCTTTCCTTGCGTCTCAGCCATCATTTCATTAAGTCCTCCTTCTTTCGGTCATTTCTGTGTAACTAATGCAAGAGAACTTATAAATAATGCCACAATTCATAGATGTGTAATGTCTTAAAGGTTTGTGTCCATGTTACAGTTCCTAAGGAAGGCCTGAAGAGCCAGTCTTTGTTTGAAGAAATCCGTATGACGTACATTAAAGAGCTGGGCAAGGCCATTGTGAAAAGAGAAGGGAACTCCAGCCAGAACTGGCAGCGGTTTTATCAACTGACTAAGCTGTTGGACTCTATGCATGATGTAAGTTCTTGAATGGATGCTGTAGGTGTTCCAGATAAGTGACTTGGGGGATATGACAGTAATCTCTATCCTGTTTTTTAATTGAAAGCGATGAATATCGGGGTGGGGGGGCAGGCGGTCGTGCTCCCCTGATGTCCAACTTAAGGCTGATGGAAGGAGGTGAACGTGGTGCTTTCAGGTTGCTGCCACAGTGGGCTCCACAGCCATTAATTTTATAATTGATATAATTTTCAATCTCTTTAGTTTTTAAAAATGCTGTTGCTTTAAAATGGAGGAACTTGGAAATGGTGAATGGTTTTGCAGTGGTAGCAGAGATGTGAAGTTTGAAACCAGTGTTGTCTCGGAGACTCAAACTACTCAAGAATCTATGGAATTGTTTGAAATTGCGTTAAAATTTTGCATCGGTGCTATTTTTAGTGTTAGTAGTGGTCTGATTTTGTGAGGAATTTCAGAATTTAGGCTGCTGCTTTTGCGGTATGTACTCTAAACCGTACATATGGTACAAAGGAGTCCAAGTGGTGTTTAAGCTGGATAAGGCAAGGGAAACTTTGAGACTTCAAGTTTTTTATTATTTCTTTTTCTTGCTGGTGTACCAAGCAGCTGGAAAGTTCGCATTAAACTCACCCACCTGAATGTTATCCATGTGCTAGAACGGGAACTGATAAAAAATACCTTCATTTTTGTGAAGACCTGGCACTGCCTGTGGATTTGGTTTATATCAGAATGCCATTTACAAGAGTTATTTGTGAAAATGAGGATGGCTGCGTGGCGAGGAGGATCTGAGCGGGGCGCGGGGCGTGGGCAGGGCAGCTGGGGAGGCAGGAGGAAGGAAGGATGTGGGTTAATAACGCTGCTCCGCGTGTTCGTGTGAAAGTCATTCTTTGCTTTATCATTTGTAGGTGGTTGAAAATCTTCTGAGCTTTTGCTTCCAGACATTTTTGGATAAATCCATGAGTATTGAGTTCCCAGAAATGTTGGCAGAAATCATCAGCAATCAGATACCAAAATATTCAAATGGAAATATCAAGAAGCTCTTATTTCATCAGAAGTGACTGCCTTAATACAAAGGGTTGCCTTAAGAAAACGTCAAATGATAGCTTTTTCTTTTTTTCTTTTCTTTTTTTGTAAAGAAAAAAACCTACCAGACTTGTTAATTTTGTCCTTGCAGCGGTGTTTCTTTTGTAATTATGCACTACATGTGGTTTACAGAGGGCCAAGATTTAGGCTATATAAGCAGCGGATTTCTCACATTTGGTAAAAAAAAAACAAAACTGGGGAGAAAGGAAAGGAAAATAAATCTTATTCATCAGAAATTATCTCTCTCCCCTCGTGCAACATCCATGGATGCATCAAAACCACCGGTGACAAGATCTGAGGCTGTGTTATGAACATTCTGCTAATTAATTTCTGCAGTTGGCTGGAGACAATTTTCTAGGCTTTTTTTTTTTTTTTTTTTTTTTTTTTTAAGCAAAGTGTTTTGGATTTTTTTTTTTTTTAAAGTTAAGGTAGCATTTTGGTTTATGCATGTAACCTGAAGAAAGTTTACAAGTGTATATCAGAAAAGGGAAGTTGTGCCTTTTATAGCTATTACTGTCTGGTTTTAGCAATTTCCTTTAACTTTATATACCGTGAACTTAGGCTTGTTCATTTTTTCTTACATAATTTTTTTGTAATACTTCAAGATGCCTATTGTACAGCTGGTTTTTTAAGGTGGGGCAGCTCGTAGCTTTCCTAAATGACCTCTAGACATTTAATCCTTGAGTATATTCGTGTGAAAATGGGTTGGGCTTTTCTAACCTGATAGCTTTCAACTGTCAAAGTGACCATAAAAATTTGGCATTTTTTAAGGGCCTGGGGGGGGGGGAGAAGACTCTCAAATCTAATTTAAATAGATGCGAATGAAGCCAATACTTTTGGTATATGCGCAAAATGTGTCGGATATGCAGATTCATAGAAAATTAACCCAGTCCTGACTGGATGTAAATGAGCAGGTTATTTTATATATTGAAAAAAAGAAAAAAAAAAAAGCCTGATTTTTTGCATATAATGCAACAGCCATAACTACAAGAGTCATGGGCTGCATTGATGCCAAGAAGATCAGTCCTGACTGCCCATCAGGAAAATTTTCAGGAAAATATGCATAGCTTAAGAAAAGTTTACTTCTGTGTGGAGAAACTCACATTTTCTATACACTTAAATCTCTCGTCAGTGTGTAAGTATCTCTGGAGAGATCCCACGGGCTGAGGAGGCAGACGTGTAATTACGCGCAGTGCTTTGGTTGTGTTCTCTTCCCTTGTATCGATTCTAGAGATCTCCTCTGCGGTGAGCTGTCGGCCGTGGCGGGGCGGCAGTCTGTCCTTCCCTCCCTCCCTCCCTCCCTCTGGACATACGGACTCCAGCCCCGGGGCGGTCTGAGACCCGTTGTCACATCTCCACCCGCCGCCGACCGGTTCATCCTCTTTCCTGGAGAGCGGGAAAGCGTCGCTACTGATGTCGTGGTCCTCGAGTCGTATGTCAAGCTCGCTGTCTTTGTGAGGCTGCATCCCTTCCAGATGGAATGACTAAGCGTGCCATAAAATTCCCATAGGTCTTGTGAATTTCTCCTTGTTGCCATCGATGACTCTCTTTTAAAACGTTTAGAAGCTGTAGTAGCCTTTTCTACGTGCACCTTAACAATTTTCTGTATCTCGAAATTTAAATATTTACTAAGCCACTCTAAAATTTGATTTTTACTCAAAGTGGCCAGATTATTTGTGTAATAGAAACGAGAAAGATCATCTGATAAAATACAAAACCTAATATATTTTTATATTTAGTTATAGTTTCAAATATGTATAATCGGTATATTCGCTGATCTGAGAAAAGAAGGGAAGGGCTACTGCAGCTTTAAAAGCAATTTATCAAATGATTGTAAAATAGCTTGTATAGTGTATAATAAGGATGATTTTTAGATGACAGATTGCTTTATCATGATACATGTAATTATATTTTTTGTAGGGGTCACAAATACGCTGAGTGGTCACCCGTACAAGGTGCGGATTGTCTGGGGGTAGCGCTGAAGGCATCGCTGTTCAGTATCCAAAGAAGTGCTCTGGTGGGGAAGGCAAACCCGTGTGTGCAGTGGGGTGTTTTGAGGGTGGGGTTTGGTTGTTTTTTTTTCTCAGATCACTGTGTTTGAAGCGCAGTTGGCAGTGCTGGGATGGAATGCTCCTATCTGTATGGTGGGTTACCATTCCCCATTCACCGCTAAATCCGACCTCCGCTGCAGAAAACGCGCGCGCAGCTGCCTGCGTGCGTCCACCTCGGAACCGACGGGGTTAATTTCATATACAGCCTCGCGTGTACCACAGCAAAAACCACTTGAAAAATTTGGCAATAATACGCATACAGGTACCAGCAATATGTAAATATCAAGCGTAGGTTGTTCACAACACACTAGTACGTTTCTATTGTTCAGCAAAAGCCTGTTTCCCAGTGAAAATAGGAAACTAAATTTTCATCCTTTCTTAAATCTCTTTTTGAATGTTATACCTATTAAAAAAAAAAAAAAAAAAAGATAATATATTCAGTACTTTGGAGTAAAATATCATCTTTAATAAAAAAAAAAATAATCATTCTCTTCTCTTTGATCTGTAAAAAATATGTACATTTTGTAACAGTTACGGTAAAATTCAGTATTTTGGTGATAACTTTCACCCCCAACTCAATGAAAACATTGACGCGGCCCGTCGGAGATACAGATAG
>NW_010298748.1:2009-7580 GCF_000700745.2 Antrostomus carolinensis | reverse complement strand
GTGCCGTGTGGTGTCAGGTGGGCTCTGCAGCGCGGAGGAAAACTGTCCTTGCTTTGGAGAATGTTCTTACCTGTTGATTGCATCCCCGGATACCTCAGTCAGAGCTTGTGCCAAGGAGCGAGCGCGGGGGCGTGCGTGCGCGTCTGCAAACCTCTGTGTGTCTGCACAGAGACCCAAACCTCTTCTTTCTGCCAGCAGAAAAGCAACGGCAGTGAAGTGAACCCCAGGAGATTCCCGCCGCCTGGAGAGAGCGGATAACGTAGGAGAAGAGGCTCTCTGCCCCCTTGGTGTCTATCTGCCTGTACCTTCATTTTTAGTTTATGGATTCAATAATAATAAGGAAACTGTGATGTTAGAAGAAAGCAATCGTCCTGTGCGTGCCGTTAAGTTTTAAACTTCACGATTAAAACCACGTTCTAGTGCTGTAGTGAGCAGTGAGAAGTCCATGTTGTGTGTATCCGTAGTCCTTGTAGCAGTGGGTAGTATCTGCACTCTGGATAAAGCAGGGAGAATTCTGACTTTGTCTCTTCAGTGCCTTATCACAAAGTGCATGTGTCCGACCGAGGGACGGCCGCCGCCGCCCGCTCGGGACGCGCTCGTGCTGCCTGGTGGGACCCGCACCCCACAGACGTAGGAATGGCCTTACCCTGGGGCAGCCGGGGAGCGGGATGGGGAGGAAGAGGAGAGGGGAGGAAGGGGAAGAGGAAGAGGAAGAGGAAGACGCTGTCACCCCGCACAGCCGGGGCATTGCCCTGGGAGCCGGCGGTGGCCCCGGAGTGGGGGTCAGGAGCTTTGGGACTGGAAGGGAGGGAGGGAGGGAGGGGGCTGGGGATAGGTGCCAATCAAAGCCCGATAACCACCTCGCCGTTTCCACAGAGAAAAAAAGGGGTAGAAAACAGGAGGAAGTGCCTGGATGAACGTCAGCAAAATCCTGTTTCCCGTAGTCACAGTTCAGCGAGGGAGGACTTCAGGGTCGTACCGTAGAGTGGGATGTTGAAGCGATTGTACGTGCTCTGGACCAGTTGAGCTCTGTCCTTAGTCCAGTCCGCAACCAGGTGTTGCTGAGCCATCGATCTCACATAGGAACCAAATTTTCAGGGAAGGATTTGGCCTCTCGAAGGGCGAGCGGCCGCGTTCCCTGACGAAAGGCTGTGTGTATGAAAATATCCCCCACCTCCAAACTAACTCGCGTAACAGCATAGAGTCCGCGGTGTGTCATTATTCTATTTTGTATATTAAACAAAAGATATATACTGGGGACAAATCCTATATCATACCGGTGTATGGCATTATTAAAAAAAAAAAAAATAAAAAATCATTATTTTTATCACAGTAATTTTGAACAGCATTAAAAAAAAAAAAAATTTAAACCAGTGACTCCTGTTTAAAAATAAAAGTTGTAGTTTTTTATTCATGCTGAATAATTCTGTAGTAACTAGTCTGTAGTTTTCACCTACTCAGTGAAATGTTGGGCTGTAAAAGCTTGTGTGGAATTGTTGAACATTTATTTTTTCATTTAAATTTGCTGTTCTGGTAATACAAAGCCACACATCTGTACAGAAGTTGCGGTAAATGTGAGCCATTTACAGCAATGCCGAATAATGGACAGAAACCATATAATAAAATTCTGCTTTTTTCATTAAATGGCTCCAAAATGCTTTTGTGGAGTTGTTGCTGTGTGCCTGGGAAGGGCTGGTTCTGACAACCCCATCAGGTTGGTGATGTTGTTCTCATTATTCATCTCATATGCAAAAGTTATTTACACGACAGCTAATTGCTGCTGCCGTTACGTTCTAGAGTGGGAGAGTTTCTGATAATTAAGTTCAGAATAGCGATTTAATTTAAATTATTACTTGCATTTCCCAGGCCTTGCCGGGTTTGCTGTCGCATTGATAACATCCATTTTCCAGAGGGGAATCTGTACCAGAGTTTTCTGATCAAACCAGGAGCAGATCCCTGCGTCTGAGCAAACTGACTTGTGCACACGTCAAATGGGCGTAAATCGGGACATTTAACTGAGAAAAAAACAGCAAAGTTTATTTAGGAAAAAAAAAAAAATCAGAATTTATTTAAAATTTATTTGTTATTGTGATGGTCAGCAGAGCCCCCCGGCCTTGGGAAGCAGCGAGGGGCAGAGAGCGGGTCTGGGGGGACAGGGGTGGGACACCCATCCCGGGAAGGGCTGCAGGGATCCGGTGTAAGGGGTTGGGCGGGACGGGACCCCGAGAACAGGATCAAGCAGAATGGAGCCAAACTGGTGAAAAAGCATTTCCGAAATGAACAAGGCTGGGAAATGCCCCTGTGTCCACGGGGGGTGAGGAAGACATTGCACTTGGTGTTCACAGTCTCACAGCCCCTGAACAAAATCGCTGCCATAAAATTCCTCCAAATGTGACCAGTTGAGTTTTTAAAAAGCCACGTATCTTCAGCCCAGCAGTAAATAAAACCCTTGAATTTTCTTTTCCTTGACACAGCTCACGCCTGTACCCCCAGTGAGTAGCAGTGTGAGCTTCGTGCTGTAATAAAATCTCATCTAATAGCAACATAAACTGCCAACTTCCCAGCAGGGACTGATTTCTTTGAATTGTTTGCAATTAAAACAAAGGCTTTACATAAATTTCCCTTCGGTACTTTCCAAGCGAGGTGGCTGTGGAGTGGGGTCAGAGGCAGTACAAGAGCAGGATTTATGGTGACTGCATTTACTCACCTGACGGTTATGAAAAGATGCTTTGAGGAGACACATCAGATATTAAGATAAAATAACTGCTTGGTGGCTACAGGAGCAGCTCACGGTCCCCAGTGCAGCTCACGGCAGCACGTCAGTTACGAGATGTCTTCACATTCCACCCAAAATCCAGCTGGTCCTATTTGTATTTATAAAATCACACACATCAAAAGTCTCTGTGAAATAAATGAGTGGTAATTATAATGTATTACCATACTGAGTATAAATAATAATAATGTAAAGAGTATAAAGAATAATAAGTGGTACAAAGCCAGAGCCCGTTTCCTCGCGGGTCCCCCTGTGGAGCGTCCCAGGGGCCGCGGTGCCGCCCTGCTCTGGCGCGGTGGGTCCGGAGTGGGGAGCTGAGCTGCTGGGGGACGGGCACCCCTCGCCCTCCTCTCACCTCCCGGCTTCTTCTGTGCCGCTTCTGGGGCTCCATCTTCATCTTCCAGGAAATTCGGATGAAACCGAATGGGAATTCGTGATTTTGGGTTTGTTCTATCCCAATAAAATGATGGGTTGTCAGACTGGGGTGGAAAAGACGCCGTTAAATGCCATTTCTACACTTTTGTCATTTAAGATCTCCCAGCCCCAGTGCTCCTGACTCTGTGTTTGCCTCTGGGACAGCCCCCAGTGTCCTGGTTTGCCCTCAGCTGCCCCCCTGTCCAGTGTGAGTTGGCATCGTGCTCCGGGTACAGGGACAGTTGTGCTGCTGGAGCAGGACGGACACTGTCCGTCCCAGCCCTGAACCCCCACGGGCACCCAGCACCTACAAACCCCCCGGACCCGAGGGGTTGGGACCTCACATCCCATGAGAGCACCGACCAGCTTCACTTCCACAGCATCACACAGCAACAAGGTCAGGTTGAGTCCTTCTCAAGATTACTGCTAATTTCATTTACTGGTGGACCTGAAAACATTACATATATATATATATGTCTGTGTGTGTGTGTGTATATATATATCTGGTACATGTACACTTTCAAATAAAAAAGTGTAAATATTCAACTTGTCAAAGCATGACTGAGATGCAACTGAGAAACCCTTTGAAGGGCATTAACAGGCTGCCCAGGGAGGTGGTGGAATCCCCATCCCTGGTGGGATTTCACAGACGGGCAGACGAGGTGCTCAGGGACACGGTTTAGAGGTGGAATTGGCAGTGTTGGGTTCATGTTTGGACCTGATGATTTTAAAGGTCTTTTCCAACTCCTACGATTCTGTGATTCTGTGAACAGTTTGTTGATCTCAAATGCCTGAGCCTGTGAAATTGCTGATAAAAACTCTGAAGCAAAACTGGAGGAGTGGTGTCGGCTGTTAACATTCTTACTCCATCCATCCGAGGCTTGGCACAGCCCCAAAGCATAATTAAGGATATTCTCCGAGGTCACAACAGGGACCTTTAAGTTTAAAAAAATAACAAGTAAGTGGAGCCCTTCTAATCACGGGCTCTGAGTCAAGATCAAACCACATGAAAAGATGGAGGGAAAACTGCTGATGCAGCAGCGAGTGGGGCCGCTAATTGCGTTGCTAATGCGACAGGACAGGGGTGATACTTTCTGCTTCATGTGACACACGCTGAAAAAGCCACCCATTGAGGCCAGTTCAGCCCAGTGGGCTCGACTGGGAGCTGCAGCTGCAGGAGGAGCTGGGCAAGGGGACCTGGATCCCCTCCCAACCCGCTGCCAAACGCGGCTTCTGCTCCCTCCGGCAGTGCAGAAAATCCATGCTTGGCTTTTTTTTTTCATTCCCAGCACTTGCTGGGAGGTTTCTGGGTTTGGCTCGAGCGGGATGGTTCTTTGTTTTCTGAAGAATGAGTGTGAGTGGGCTGGGCACGGGGTCTGTGGGTCTGATCATCCCGCTCTGCACCGTGGCCGGGGGCTCAGCCCTGCCCGGGGAGAAGCGCTGGCGTCGCGCGAGCCGCCGTGGGAAGGACTTGGCTCACGGGAAGGACTTGGCTCGTGGGACGGAAGGACCCGTGCTTGCTGGGATGGCAAACACCCACTGGTATCATTCCCTGGGAGATGCTGGGAGCAGGCCCAGCTCAGCTCCCCCAGAGCCCTCCAAGGGGGTGACCTGGCAGCGCCAGAGCTGCAGCTCTAAACTCTTCTCAGTGCTTTTTTCCCCTCTCTTTATTTTCTTTTTTCCTCCTTCCTTTCTTTTTCCTCCTTTTTTTCCTCCATCTTCATCCCAGTGAGGCCGGCCAGGCTGCGCCCAAGCCCTCCCCTCTGCTCCCAGCTGCTTTTTCCCTTTCCCTGTAGTCGGGATAAATGACAAACAAGCGGGACGAGCCCGCTCTGCTCACAGCTGGTGTCTGGGGGAGGACACGGACAGAGTCGGGCTTCGGTGCTGTGTGGTCACAAGACATTAACACACATGTGTGTGCTTGTTCATACATGTGCCTGTATTGCTCTCCCATCCCGTGTGTGCAGCCCGTGCTCCCCCGGGTGCGGTGCCGCAGCCCCAGCTGCACACACGTGTGCCCGGAGAGGCTGTGAGGGGGAGGAAGGGGAAGAAAAAAGAGACACGGACAGAGTCGGGCTTCGGTGCTGTGTGGTCACAAGACATTAACACACATGTGTGTGCTTGTTCATACATGTGCCTGTATTGCTCTCCCATCCCGTGTGTGCAGCCCGTGCTCCCCCGGGTGCGGTGCCGCAGCCCCAGCTGCACACACGTGTGCCCGGAGAGGCTGTGAGGGGGAGGAAGGGGAAGAAAAAAGAAAAAAAAGAAAAACAGAAAAAAAGGAAAAAAGAAAAAAAAAAAAATAGCAAACCCAAACCCTGGCCCGAGGCACCGTGAGCTGGATCCAGCAGTGATGAATAACGCAGTAAAACCCGGCAGAGCAT
>NW_010298748.1:0-1967 GCF_000700745.2 Antrostomus carolinensis | reverse complement strand
CGGCGCCCAGCGCCGGCGAGGAGCCTCCGAGCTCCACAGAGAGGGAGTTTGGTGGGAGATGGCACGGTGCTTCTGCAGCTGGGAAGTGTCCCTGGTCACAGCTGGGGACAGGATGGGACACTGAGGGGGACACACACACAGGTACCAACTCTTGTGCTGTGGCTGCCCTGTCCTGGGGCTGGTCACACTGTGTCACACGCTCCTGCTCCTCTGTCTGTCTGTGTGTAAAATATTGACTATTACAGAATGGTGTGAATAGCTTCGATTTGTGCAGCACACACTGAGGAGGTGACACTCATCTCATCAGAACAACTCTCCGCTGGTGTTTTGGGTCCGTGTGTGTCCCCAGTTCCCTCCCACCCCACACCCAGGGGACCGGGGGGGGTCCCAGCTCTGCACAGACCCCTGTCCCCAAGGCAGAGACTTGTCCCTGTGTCCCGCTGTTCCCGCTGTGTCCCTGTGAGACACCCGGTGAGCCCCCGGTGAATGCCCGATGGAGAGGATCAAAAAGAGGAGAAAACCCAGCCCAAGGGGAAAGTTTCTTGTTTTTTTTTAATTTTCCAGTCAGCAATGAGCCCAGCAGCGCACGGGTCTTGCCTGGAGATATAAATCCAAGAGGAACACGCATGTGGTCCTCCCTCACCCACCCCATTTACTTGGGTGCAGCTCTCACAAGTGAAAATGATCAGCTGTAATTTGCACCCGTGTAATGAAGCTCAGCTGAAAGGACCCTGACAGAGAAACTGGTGTCCTCAGTGTCATGGTGGTTCTGCATCTCCTGGGCTTCACTTGTTGAAGCCAATCCAAAGCAGCACCTGAAGGACGTGCACAAGGCTCTTCAGCAAACCTGAGTCTGTTCAACCATGGGAGAGCTGAACCCAAACCTTCCATCATCCAGGAGTGCAGAAAATACTTAACTCAGTGCAGACTGAACTAAAATACAACGTTTGAGAAAGGAAACCTTTGGCCATGAAGGGTTTGGGTGGAAATGGGAGCCAGGAAGGTGCTGTGTGCTCCCTGTGAACAGTGCAATGTCCTCCCTTTTCTGAGCAGCCTGCTCTGGCTGAAGATGTCCCTGTCACTGCAGGAGGTTGGACTGGATGGTCTTTAAAGGTCCCTTCAGCCCAAACCAGTCCATGATTTTCTATGGTTCTAAGTCCAACTTGCCAGCAGCTTTGCTGTCACACGCCAGCCCTGCCACGCTGCCCACCCACGGCTGCCCTGGGACAAGGCCACCAAACCCACTCCGGTCTTGCCGCGCTCTCCTGGAGGCACCATGAGCTGGGCCAACGCCGGGTAAGGGCTTTACCTGCGGGACACGTGGCTGCTGGCACCGCGAGGATGTTGGGATGGGATGTCACCCCAAGGTGACCATAGAGGTGTGACCCCCCCCCTGGCTGCACGGGCTGGGGACACCGACCATCCCAGTGAGATGGGCTGGGATGAAGTCACTGGTACCGTAATGAACTTGGAAAAACAGAGGCTGCCAAGAGCATCAGGAGCTCTGAAACCATAATATTTGTCCAATAAGCCATTAAGAAACATTCTCTGCCTCAACAATCCTCACACACCGTCTGACGCCCCTTTTTCCCCTCCCAGAATCCAGCGCCCTCGCCATGTCTCTTTCTAGAGACCATTGTGGAAGGTTTCTAAAGACCTTCTAGTGGAAGGTGTCCCTGCTGCTGGCAGGAGGGTTGGGACTGGATGAGCTTTAAGGTCCCTCCCAACCCAAACCAGTCTGGGATTCTGTGATTCTATGACTATTAACGCTGCTTTACAAACGTTCAGCTCCTGGGTCTGGAATCCCTGACCCACTGCTCACTCCTGAACCGCAGCCGTGTCCCAACCGGCTGGGCTGAGCCCGCTGTCCCCGTCCCCCCCGCTGTCCCCTGTCCCACCGCGTCTGCTCCTGCATGAACCAATCCTCCATGAAAACCCAGTGGTTTTAATTCCTCATTTCCTTAATA
>NW_010298747.1:0-3136 GCF_000700745.2 Antrostomus carolinensis | reverse complement strand
CTTCGGGCACAGGGGTGCGGGCTCAGAGACGGGCCTGGAGCGCACGCACCAAGGGCAAGATCGAAGGAGGGATTATTGTGTTGTGTTTGCCGATTTTTAGGGTACACTCGGGTCACCCGCTCACTTTTCTGAGAGCCCGGCGTGGTTTTTTTTCCCCGCAAATCAAAGCTGGAGTGTGTCTGTGGTACCGGGCCTCGCAGCTGCAGCTTCATTCCGACAGTAAAGTCTGGTTTAACTTATCTTTTAAACACGAAGTGTGTGTTTACAGTAAGAATCTGCTTTACATTTGGTGTACAGCACTCATCATTTAATTGGTGTAATTGACATTCGCATAGCCTTCTACAATACATGTTTGGCAGAAAGTATTCAGGGTTTTATATGAACAAAAGCACCTTCACACGTATATAACACACCAAGTTATTGTTTCAGATATGCGTTAACAGGCATACATTCTTCTCCAGTTTATACAGAAGTTTCTGCAGATTCTGCACAATCCTGTTCTAAGATAACTTTGAGTGAAGTTAAAGGCAAGACTATCTGGGGTGTTATTTTAAAACATAAAATTAGATTGCAAATGAGAAAATGCACTTTCTACAGTTAGATCATGGATCAATGTTGCATTTCTCTGCGAAGTGGAAAGCACAGCATAAAATATTACCTACTGCTTTCCATCATGAAACACAACTTTAATCTTTTCTATGGCAGTCCTCAAGTACGGACACATCTGGTGCTGAGGCCAAATAAATGACAACGTCTCTGACAATGTAGTTCTCTTGACTACTGTGTTGCAATTTGAGTACTGGTTTTGTCCTGGATGTTTATTTCAAGACTTTTTCTAAAACTCTCATTGAGCCCTACTGACTTGTTAACTTAACCGTGTAGAAACAATTGTCGTGCAGAGCAAAATAGAGCAGATATTTTATATCTTTAATATCAGGCTGTTTGCGTCACAGTGGTTTCTCGTATATTAGTAATTCTTTTGGGAGTACCTCAATTTGATGCACTTCCTTTCTTTTGCTACTATTCATTCTATCTCTTAATCATTATTTTGCTTGCTTTTGGACAAATGACAAATTATTAATTTTGAAAGACACAGATATGAATAATCTACAGATTCAACTGTGATTCTGAGAAAATGTGTTTGTAGGCAGACTTTGATATCCATATGTAGAGTGCTGCTTGTTGGTATAGAACCCAGAGTGTAATTTGCTACAAATCTACAATTCTTTGAAACTTATGAACATGATGTTATACTATTTGTCATTGCTTTACAAGGTACATTGTCAAATACAGCTATTTTCTCAGTGGTTGTTTCTTCCTGAAGCGCTTCCCAGGTATCCAACACAGCTTTCATACTGCCCTGAATCCCTAGTTTCAGAATTTAATTTTTAGTTAGACTGTACAGTTGACTACAAGACTAAGAGGCTACTAAATACAAGCTAAAATTAGAGTACAGGAGCAGAAGTGGCAGGGTGTGAGGTAATTTTCTTTCAATTATACAAATACTTTATAAAGTCACAGGAAAGATTGAAACCTTACTTTTTTCGTAATACTTTATAAACAGGCTAATTTTTATCTGCTTGAAAGACCTGACCTCTGTAGGAACAAACGTTTGTAGGACTGAAATATTTAGAAGTTCTACATAGCATCATTACAGTTGGAAAAATAATTTTTTTTCCCATTTTTTTTTCCTATGCAGCAAAGGTTTAATTAACACACTTAGGCCTTGCTGACATTAGGTGTTCCTTACCCCGTATTTCCTCACTATCAGAATCACAGAACTGCTGAGATTGGAAAAGACCTTTAAGATCATCAAGTCCAATCATTAACCTGACACTGACAAGTGCCCAACTAACCCATGTCCCTCAGCACTATGTCTAGGCAACTCTTAAATACTTCCAGAGATGGGGACCCCACCACTGCCCTGGGCAACCCTTTCCAATGCCTGGGAACCTTTTCAGTAAAGAAATTCTTGCTAATATCCAATCTAAACTTCCCTTGGTGCAACTTGAGGCCATTTCCTCTTGTCCTGTCACTTGTTCCTTGGTTGAACAGACCGACCCCCACCTCTCCACACCCTCCTTTCAGGGAGTTATAGAGAGTGGTAAATTCTCCCCTGAGCCTCCTTTTCTCCAGACTAAACAACTCCAGCTCCCTCAGCTGATCCTAATACGACCTGTGCTCCAGACCCTTCAACAGCTCTGTTGCCCTTCTCTGGACATGCTCCAGCACCTCCATGTCCTTTTAGAGAGGGACCCAAAACGGAACACAGCAGTGGTGGGTGCTGGATAAAAGGCCCCGGGGGATCCTCGGGGCAGCAGACAAGCTGCAGATCTGAAGGCTCATTTGTATATGTTCTCTATAGGTGTACATCATATGTTACTTGGTAGCTGTCTGTAATAGTCAATTTAGACACAGAGTCCAATTATAATGCAGAGTCCAAATTTAAAATGCAATTTATTAAGATATAGGTGAGCAAAAGCAGCACTGGGCGGCCAGGGAGTCTCCGCTCCACCAATGGCTCACAAATTGGGTAAGTTAAGCAGTCCTTTTTGTACCCCTTTTTCAGGTGGGGGTGATCGTGGCAGTTGGTTATCTGTCACGAACAGCTGGTGCCCCTAGACTTGCAGACATGCAGAATGTGCCATGTCGGTTCTTCGGACACACACACCCAGCTTCTTCTCTTGCATTGTGCTTGCATATTTCGTGATCAACAGGTTTTTATTTCTTATACATACATACCTAAGCTTTAAGCATTAACTAAACAACAAGATCCATCAGTACCATGGCAACACAATATTGTGGCTTGACATCTCATAGGATAGAACATTCAGCTTACTTAAAGCCTGGCTCTTAAAAGAACTGTTAGCTTAGCAGTTTAATTGTTTGATTAGCAGATTTACCTTCACATACTTATCACAATTCCCCCCTTTTCTATTTATTATTAATTTGCTGATCAAAACAGACTGTTGGTTTCTGTGTCAGACTGTTGGATTAGCAAGAGCTGTACTTTTTCGACTCGGTTCTTGACAAAAGTTACAAATTTATTAATAACACAGGGCCCAAAAGTTAATAGTAATAACAACATTATCAAAGGTCCAGCCAAGGTGGATATTAGAGTGGTTAACCAGGGCGA
>NW_010298746.1:0-833 GCF_000700745.2 Antrostomus carolinensis | reverse complement strand
AAGCTTCCCTGGCTCCAAGGTGGACTCACCTTCAGCCCAGGCTGAGCCAGTCGGCAATGGGGAAACGCCTCTGCGAATCCAGATTGATGAGGGGAAGGAGAAAACCACCAGGAAACATCAACATCAACAAAAGACCATCAACAACTGACAGAGAGAAGGGAGGAGGGGAGACAATGGACTCCAGACACCCAGGTCAGCAAGGAGAAGAGTGGGGGGAGGTAAATGGAGTCCCCTGCAGCCCTTGGAGGTGACCGGTGGAGCAGATCCCCATGTGTAGCCCATGGAGGACCCCATGCCAGAGTGGGAGGCTGTGCCTGAAGGCAGCTGTGACTTTGTGGAGAGCTCACGACAGAGCAGAAGACCCCAGAGACCCTCATGCCAGAGTGGGGGGAAGAGGTCTGACAGAGTGGAGACCCATCTGAGTGTGGGGAGGTCTTTATCATGGACCCAAAGAGGTCCATGACTCCATGGGCAGCCCGTGGTGGCACTTTGCTCCTGAACTCTTCTAGCCCTCATGCTGGAGAGAGCAGCAGAGACGAACTGACTGCAACCCCCATTCCCTGTCAGTTTGAGCCTGGGAAGAAGGGAGGGCTGAGGGGAAGGTGTTTGGGGATGTGGTTGTGTCTCATTATCCTCCTCTGATTGATTGGTAACTAATTAAATTGAGTTTCCTTCCCCAAGTCGAGTCTGTTTTGCCTGTGACCGTAACTGGTGAGTGATCCCTCCCTGTCCTCAGCTCAGCCCATGAGGTCTTTGTTGTGTTTCTCACCCCATCTCACCAGAGTGGACAAGTGGGTGAAATCCTTGAGTGCTGGGTTCAGTGTTGGGCCCCT
>NW_010298745.1:0-12971 GCF_000700745.2 Antrostomus carolinensis | reverse complement strand
AGCGAGAGCCCGAGAGCAAAACCCGTGCGAATCCCCCCCCTTTTCCAGTCAGCCCCGGATAATACGCTAAACATGACGGGATATGATGTGGAATGTTTCATTGACACATCCAAATGCCAGTTTGGGGCTTTGCTATTCACTGCGCTTCTCCTTCCCAGTCCTAATGCAGCTGTGAACAGCCAAACACGGTGGCCTCGAGCTCCAGCAGCAACTAATAACATTAGTACTTTTATCAATTGTGTTCTCGTAGCAAGTCTGAACTGAAACCAAAACATGGCTCTTCTAACTACTGAGAAGAAAATTAACTCTATTCTAGCAAAACCAGGACACCTGTTCTCTGTATGGCAGTGTCTAGGTGAAGCTTTTTCATATTACATTACCCAGATGGGATAGGAGCATTTAGGGATATGAGGATCCTGTTGGAAAACATGCTCTTAATTTTTTTGACTTCTTCTCAGTAAATGCATTTTATATTAAATTGAAATAGGTACAGTGTTTTCATAAGAGTGAAGACATGGCCATTTGTAGTCCATCTTCCTTGAGGTTAACATGGTAGGACTTAAGCAGTGTTCACTATATACTCGGTATTTTATATTTGAATTATATGGGATATTTTGGATGAAAAAAGAAGAAAACCCATGCCTTGATTTTACACAGTATGTATTTGCATTTGAAGTATTACCGTGAAGTGGTCATGTTTTGAGCTCAGTGTTCATGCTTGTACACTTTAATTAAAAATTTTTTCTTTCAGGAGATGTAAAATTCTAATTAAATTTCATTGGTCAAATAGTAGCAGAAGGCTTTAAAAGATAAGGTGATGGTTTTCTAATTAACAGAGTTTTTACATAATATTCTAATTTTCCTTAGCACCAAAATAATTTGCCATAACTTAATGGCACCTGGATTATGAGTGGGATCAGAAGAACAGATGCAGAGTAACAGGTGGCATTCTGAACCCACTACAGGAAAAATCATGTTTTTGTTGCAGTCTGAGGAGTACTCCCCTACTTAGCAACTTAAATTATTTTCAAATGTTTAGAAAATAATTTGCAAGAAATTCTATTGAATTTAGCATGAAAAAAAAAAAAAAAGAAATTCAGGCTTCCAAGCTTTCTTCATGTGAACTATAGATGATCTGCTGAGTTCATGGCTTCCTTTAAAAATGGGTTAACTGTTTTGTGTGCATAGCTGCTCATAGAGATGTGATGATTGCCTTGACTTAAATCTAATGCACTATTCACAAGCAACAGGGAAAGACTCCTACATAATTTAAAATTATTTGTTTGAACCTGCTTGCCTGTTCTCACTCTGATTTACTTGGATTCAGCAGTACTTTTGCTTTGTTTCTTTGAAGGAATAACCACAGTGTTGACAATGACGACACTGAGCATCAGTGCAAGACATTCACTGCCAAAAGTATCCTATGCTACTGCCATGGACTGGTTCATAGCGGTCTGCTTTGCCTTTGTGTTCTCTGCTCTCATTGAGTTTGCTGCTGTCAACTATTTTACTAACATTCAAATGGAAAAAGCCAAAAGGAAGACAGTAAAATCCCTCCTTGAATTTCCAGTTGCTCCAGTACAAAGAGAAAGAAGTATGGAAGAGACACTCACGGTACGTTTTAAGCTTATACAAATATTTTCCATTCTTTGGGAAGTGTTTCTCAGTAAAAACAGGTCTCCCATTTCCTCCCAGGTTTGCTCTGAGCAAACAATGCAGTGTAAGTCAGCATAATGGAAGACTAATACTACACTGCATTCAATGATAAAATCCTGTAAAATATTATTTGTTTCTTGCATTATTGGTTGTATTAATGAGGGAGAGAAGAGGAGATTGTGTTCATCCATACCTGTAATCTCTTTGATTTTTAGCTGCGTTTTGGTGAAGGTCAGTTAGGATGGGTATCCTTAGGATACTTTCTTTACCTTTGCACATTGATTCTGATTGGACTAATTATACAGACTATGATATTATAGATTATAAGGACAGCATGTTATCTTACATGTCTAATGTCTTTAATGAATCAAAATATGCAGTTGTACCTTGGAGCATTTTTGTAGACACCACAGTTCTCTTTTCATTGCATGTATTGCCTATTTAGCATTTATTTCTTCATCAGTTACAACTTCAGGAATTTTTGAAGAATGCTGGATGAAACCTTTTTGTTCACCATAGATTTCATTTTTATGTAACACACGTATCTTTGCACAGGAGCTCACCTCAACTCCTGAACAGGTTTTGATTGTGTTTAACAAAACACTTTACAGCTTTCATAGTGCTTCGGATTAAGTGTGACTTGTGTGGTAGCTATTTTAGTGTGTGGACCAGGTAATGAAGGCTCAATCTCATTTCTAGTTGAGCTCACTGGTGATTCTTCTTTCCTCCCTTTTCCCATTCGCATATGCTTACTAGCTTGTGCATCACCTCTTCTGTTCATGAGACACCTGGCTAACAAAGTCATTGCAGCACTTGCACCAGCCAAGTGGTAGGCCAGTAGTTCCCAGCCATGACTGACTCCCTTGGCAACGCCACTCAAGAAGTAAGATGCTGACAGCAGCATTGTAATTTACATTTCCTGTCAGGCTGACTTTCTAATTTCCTTTGGCTGAGACATGATTTAAGAACCACTTTTAGACTAACTCCTGGTAATTTTGTCTTCTGTCTCATTTCACATCTCATGTGTCTCCTTCCCTATTAATCTCCTCTTTTTTGCCTCCCCACCCCTTCCATCTGATACTGCTGCTCAGCTGCTGTCCACCCACTTCCATTTTTCTTCCTCTTCTTTGCTTTCCTACCATAGATCATTACTGTTTTCAGTCTCCCAGCTGTGGTGTTCTCTTAGCTACCATTTCTGCTGAAAGAGATAGATGTGCTGCTGAAGAGTTTGCTACACATGTCACTCAATTGGCTAATAGTAAGAGATGGGAACAAGGAATAGTACGTTTATAGTAGAGTGTAGTTCACCTTGTATGTAGAGGTATTAGTGCCATTAATTTATGCTAAACTTCTTGATTGTACAACATGCAGTATCTTGGGCACTCCTGAGGAGTGTTAATAAATACTGCTTCTGGCAATAGTCGAGTTTTATTTGGGCCCATAGGAAAATAAATTACATAAGAATAGTTTTATCCTAGGTTTATTTATAAGATTTGATTTAAACAGAAGGAAAAATAGTAGTTTTCTTGGATAGCAATGATGGAGGCTTAACAAAATTGTTTTGATTCATGGACAGAATTGCTGTAAGTCAGTCGTATCATGCTTACATATTAATGTACATGTTTTGGAGAAACTTAGCATTCTTTTTTTTTTTTTTTTTTTTTTTTTAAAAACAACAGCAGCAATAGAACACACACAGCTTCACCCAACTTGAAAGCTAGGTAAAATGAGATGTGAGCAGTTCTATTCCACTGCTTAATTAATACCAGCTGTGATAAATGTGGTAGCGTGGTTATGGGTTTGGGGATCTTGAAAGCACTCAAGGGAGCAATCTACTATTTTTGAAGGGTTACACGTTAATGTTATGAGTATATAAAGGGGTGATAATGTTGATTGTACCTTGAACTGTTATGTTTTTTTAATGGCTTTTTCTCCAATTGTGCTAAGACTTGAGTCTTTGATCTTCCAGCACAGGTGTACAGGGTGAGCCAATAGATAGTGTTATAAAGGCTTAGCTATCATGCAATCCTTTCCATGACTAGAGAATGACTTCTGTCCTGGTCTCCTGCTGCACAGAACAAAAGCTAATATGGCTGTTCTAATTTGTTAGAAGGACAGAAGTCAGTCTCATTAAGGAGAAGGATTATATTACATGGCTGTTAAACTTTGCTTTCTAACCTGACATGTAATATAATCCTTCTTAATTTTTTTTAGTTTTGCTTATAAAAGGCTAATCTAGAATTTTCTTATGCCTTATTATGAATCTGATTTTTTTTCCCCATGCATATATTGTTAAATCAGTGCTGATTTACCAGAGATAACAGAATTTCATCTTTCCTGTGAGTTTGTGGTGCGCAAAGAATGCAGGACAGTAGCCTGACTGCATTTAATTTGTAAGCACTGGTTCTTAACATAAATGCGCAAAGAATGCAGGACAGTAGCCTGACTGTAGCATTTAATTTTTAAGCACTGGTTCTTAACATAAGGACTACACATTTTATCTCCATAGCTAAGTGATAGGCTTTGATTTCTTAACCTAGTTAGTATTAAAAAAAAAAAGTCTGTACTATGTTGCCACTACTATGCTAAAAATTCTGTTAGCAATACAATTGCTAGAGCTTGAGGAAAAATTTTATTTTAAATTTGAAACTTTTTTCAGACAGACTTTACCTAATCTCATAAATTTGCCAGATTCCCAAAATAAAAAAAAAAAAAAATCACTTAACCCAGGGAGGGAGTGTGTAAAATGGGAAAGAAGATGCCCAAATAACTAAACCCTACAGTTCTTTCTGGTGTATATCTCACCATTTGCATCCTGCTTTGGATCTTCTACTAATTGGAGGTGGAGATCCCTCCCTTATGCCTGTTATCCTTGTACTTTTGCATGCCTTTAAATGACATACAGGTGGCTGCACTGGCTTTTCATAGCTTAGGTTCCATCTGTATAGGTCCCTGAAAACAAGAAAAATAAAGAGCAATTGAGGCTGTTAAGGAAAACAGGCAAGGTGATATTATACTTTTACATCACATCAGGATTTAGTTTTATGGACTGTTGGTTCTGCATTATTCATTGGATGATTATGTGGATTTGTCTGTTTGTTGTTGTTGTTTTGTTGGGTTTTTTCTCCCCCCCCCCCCCCCCCCCAGTACTGTGGTAGGATTGTCCTGGAAGGGTTCTAGGAGGGAGCAAGTTGGCCTGTGAAACTATATTCCTTATAGAACATGTGTAGTAAGATAGGGTCTGGCGGCCGGAAGATATCGCGCTGTACGGAAAGGTAAGACCCCCCTCTCTCTCTCCTAGTAGCCAATAGCATTTAGCCTGTGATGTAAGCAGGCGGAAGTGACGTAGTGAACCCACACCATATAGTACTGTGTCGCACAGCATTAAACGCCATTTGCAGCATCCTCATATTGGTGTCAGTGCTCATTGGCCCAGAGACGGGGTGTGTGTTTGTCTCTGTGCCACCTCGACCGGACGGGACGTTGCGGGATAACAACTGCAACAAACATGAAGGTTTTACTATCTGATAGTACTAGAAATTAGGCATATTAATAGTAAAGTTTGGTAAAATAAAGATGTAACTTGCACATAGTTTGAAGTCCCTTTTTGACATGCATGTGTCTGACCAATTTCTGATGATAGAATTAAAGTGTTTTTTTCTATATTGAATCAGTTCATAAATTACTCACACTAATTAGAATTCTTTGTGGTGGGTTGTTTTTTTCTTTTCAGTCAAAAACACTTTTCCAGCTGTCCTGAATGAAAGGCAACTCCTGTCATTATGATCAAATTGTCTGAGATGTGTTCATTCATATTATGTATTTCTTCACCACAACCAATACATCTTTGCTGTAGCAAACATAGACTATGCGCTTTTCTGAGTTATTCTCTTGTGTAATTATATTTACTTTTTAGGAGCTACACAGTGGGTGTGACTGATCAATATATTGATTACAATAAATGTTAAATAAGTTTTGAAGGCTAGCTAAGTAATCTGAACTGTTTTAATTCCAACAAAACATCCTGGTGTCAAGCTAATTTACTGGGCTGGGGTGGCAGAAGCGAGTCTGTAGTGCCTACAGATGCAGCGTGTGCTCCTCCATCACTTGATTTGGTTTTAGCCATGGTATTTATTATTCAACCTCTTCCTCCTCCCCACCTATTTCAACTCTTTCTTCTTGTTGCCTTTAACATTCTGACACAAACTTAATGTGTTTCCATAAGGAGGGGTGCAGTTCTGCAGTAGACATCACAAGAGTAGGACCCAAGTTGTTTGAGATCTGCCTTGTGCTCACAAAGGCGTTGGGTAGCCTCACTCATCCCTTGTCAGGCACAGTGAAATAGTACTGGAGTCTATCTAAGTCATGACAGATGACTTTTACACCATGATCTCCTGTGATATCCTTGTCTTGGGAGAAAGTTAAAATACTTTCAGGTTAGAAGGAATGAACCTGTCCCTAAATCACAGAATCACAGAATGTTAGGGATTGGAAGGGACCTTGAAAGATCATCTAGTCCAACCCCCCTGCCGGAGCAGGATGTTCTGAACTCCTTTCTTTAGTACAAACAGAAGTGTTGTGGCAAGTCAGTGTGTGATGAAAATGAATGATTTATAGTTTGTTATTGGACTCCTGAGTCTATTTTTATGCTTCTGCACTATTTCCTTTTTACTGTATTCCTATGAAGTTTATTTTTAAAGATCTACCCAATTTTGGAGATGAAGGATGCTACTGAAAAATGGTCTTAAAAAAATAGGCTCCTAAATTCTGTTAGCATGGGCTTTAACCTCAGCTGTTTGTTAAAAGAGTGTGAAACTCGAAAAAACAGGCCAGGCTCAAACAGATTTTGAATGGAATAATTTCTTCAAACTCGGTCACAAGTAGATGGCAACTCTTGAACTTTCTTCCTCTTTTCTGAAGCCAGTTAAGTGTCACATTTTCTCGAGTAAGCCCCATAGCATCTAATGGAGGAACTCAAGGGTCAAACGCTTCAGTGCCATGTAGGTGCACACTCCTCTCCTCACCAGGAGGGTCTATGCTGGGGTGGTATGTGACTGATGTATACCTGACAAGTTTACAACATTGTCATGTGGGCAACCTGCATATGTTCTTTCATGTGATGAAGATGTATTTTCTGTGATGGGGAGTACTTGCCTTTTAGTCATATGATGGACACAGCTCAAGTACATGATAAGGATGTGGGGAGAGTGGGAATCCTCCGTCAGCATTTGGTGAACAAACATCATCTAGAGCAGTTCATCTGGCTTGTGCTCAACTCTGTGCCCTATCTCATGTCTTCCAGAGCAAGGACTGGGCCCGCTAAATTGTTCTGAATTGGCTGGATACAATCCAGAGGCCATAGGCTGGATGCTTCTCTTTTTGGTTGTTTGTTTTTTGTTTGGTTTTGTGTTTGTTTGGGGTTTTGTTGTTTTTTGGGGTTGGTTTTTTTTTTTTTGGTGTGTGTCTTGTGTCTGTAAGTGAAAGTGGAAATTTTAACCTTTGAACCAAAACTTATTTTTGAAGATGTAGACATATTCTGTATTTAAGAGATGTGCATAAAATATGCCATCTCTAGAGTAGTACTTGAAGGTACTGGGAAATACAGTTTCCACTTAATTTCTTTGCTTCTTGCTTGGAGTAGTAAAAAATAGCTTCCCCTGTCCCAATAAATAGAGAAGTGGAGTTAAGCCCATTTTTCACATACGTGGAGGGAGTTATCTGAAGAGCAGACAGATCTTAATGGTGGTACTTCGATCACAAGGTGATAGTCTGTTTGCTGAACTCCTTATGCAGATGCATAGTCTACCTCCTCTGTGTGACTTAAATAGTCCTGCAGTTCTGCAGTTGGAACAGCATTTCAATTTTTAAATATAATAATAATTTTTTTGCAGCTTCACTACTTCTACACTGCCTAGGGTGTTATGGTTAGTTGTTCTTTTTTTTTAAGGGCAGTGGCATTTAAAACTCGGATCCTAATGAAGGACTTCAGGCTCAAGAAATGCATAGGGTTCATGCAAATATAAGGACAGGACCATATGAAGAGAGGCTGCTGTGCCATGTGAATAATTTCTTTGACACATTGACAACTTTCTGTCACTCTAGTTTCATTAGTCAACATTTTTACTGTCGATGATTTACAGTCAATATGCTAGCATGATGTTTAACTAGGATGAGAGTAGATGCAGGTCATAAACAACTGGCATAGTTCGTACTGAATGCTAATTGAAAGACGGGAGAGAATGACTATCTGGGGTAAGGGTGGGAACTCTGAATATTTGGATACTTGAAGATAGAATAGATCCAAAATGGTTCTTAAAATATTTTATTAGCTCTGATACTCAGATACAACGTTTTGTGAGTTTTTTCTCTTTTTTTCAATTGCTTTTTTGTTGTTATTGTTTTTATTTGTTTTTTGGTTTTTACTTGTTTTGCTAGATTTAGATAGTCCTACTATTCATGATGTATAAAGCTAAATATGTACTCAAACAATATGATTTGGGGCATAAATGTGGATTGTAAAATTTAAAATTGTTTTCTTAATATTTCACATAATATGTCTTTCTAAATAGCACAAACTAAAGCGCTATATTAAAAAATTTGGTATTGCAACGTGATTCAGTTGTGGAATAAATTTACACTGGAAGTAGAAACATTTGTCTACTGTAAAGTGAGCAGAGTAATTATCAGAAGTACACAATGTAGTATTAAGTTTGTGCATAGATTCTGACTCAGTTTAACTGTGATGTAAATTCATTGAATTCCAGAATTCAATTATAATGAAGGTAAAAAATGGTTTGGTGTTGATAAAATGGGCAAAAGTGTTGAAATAGAAAGTTGGGAAACAAGTTTTTTTTCTTATTGATAGTGAAAAAGTTTTTTTGTTTGTGTTTTTTTGTTTGTTTGCATTTTTTTTTTTTTAATATGCACAAAAAAAGTAGGAGTTTAATTCCAACACCTGATTTATAACTAAACAAGATATCCTGCTGGAGTGCTCTCCCCTTCATTCCTTACTAGGAAATGTGGTAATTGCTCACTCTTAAATTTTCTCTAAGTAATGAACTACCACAATAGTAGGTAAGGGAATATGAGGGATATGCTTGGCTGTTATTCATCTGATGCTCAAATACCTGACAGTGTTTACTGAAGTTACTGGAAGACTTAATTTAAATGGTATTAGGATAAGGCTTTTATTTTCGAAACCGAAGGATAGCTCAGTAATGTCAATCTTTCAAGTGGTTATTATAGAAAATATTACATTTCATTGGTTTTAATTTTAAAAATACATTTAAGTGCCTTTCTCTGTAATTGTGCTGAAAAGAGATGATCCTTATAGTTTCATCATTAGAATAAGCAATGCAATCCTGTTTAGCTTAAAAATAACTTTTATTACTAATGTCAGTTGCAGGCATTAAGCAAGGTCTTGTATGGATGTAAGCGCAATTTCCTTACTTTTTTTTTTTTTAAATACTAAAAAAAAAATGTGGTAGCATTTTAGAAACACCATCTCAGAATAAACCTGTATGGTGACAGGGGTAAGATTTTCAGATAGCTCAGCATCCCTTATAATGCAAATTGTCAGGGAGTTTATATTTTTCTCTATGATTATTAGTATGAAATGGTGCCTTTGAACACCAGGCTCTTCATATTTTCTGCTTAAACCTTTTTCTGTATTTATATTTAAATATCAGTTTTGTTTCTCCTTTGCAAAGAGTTTTCGATACTGGTGAGCCAAACAACACCAAATTGCAATTGAGTTTCACAGCTGTGTGTGAGATTTCTAGCTGACTTCATTTTTACACTGGGAAAATTGGAGTCAGAAGAAATAAATGTTGAGAGGCTCGGGAAAATCTACAAGGCAATAAGTGTTCAAGGCATTTTCAGCAAACTACTGAAGCAAATTTAACTACAACTTTAAGGTCACCAAAAATTGAAAGATACAGAAAATAATGAAGATTTTTGGTCCCTAATCAGCTGTTCTTCTTCCTTTCATAGATGTCATACAGAGCACATCTACAGTTGGTTAGCATACAACCTAGCCCAATAGATTTATTTCCTCCCTACCCCATAGTTATGTTTTCAGTTGTTTCTTTTTTGTCATGATATAAACAAAATCTTTAAGAATTGTGCACACCAATGCTTAAGAACCATATACATGCATACTTTCATATACATACAGATGTATATGTATGCATGTATATGGCTCTTAAGCACCATGCAGGTTGATGTGTTCATTTGGCATAAATTTGGCATCCATTTTTTTAAAAAAATGTTATTCTAATTTATGTCTCTTTAATAATGTGGAATTAACTTTTCTTCCACATTGTGCACTTTTAGGCATGTGTAATGGTGGAACATAAGATAAAGTGCTCTTCTTACCGCTACTCCCCTCCCATCATATGATTTAGATCACAAAATGAGCAGCATGGATGGTGGACTGGCTTTTATAGCTTATCTTCCCTCACTTCTTCCTCCCAAAATAATCTGCATTGCTCTTTGCACCTCTAAAGCTATGGACTAGAATTCATTTTATTTTTTGACAGGTGGAGCCTTTACTTGATCATATTCCAGGGCTCTGTAAGGCAAAACAAAATCTCTAGTACTATTCCAGTAAAATTTTGATTGACTGGCTTTACAACATAATAGTAAAACATGGTAGATTTCTCCTCCAAGTTGTACATTTGCTAGCAGCACGACAATATGGTGTCTCAGTGGGATTTGGGACAAGCAGCATTATTTACACTGATGACAACATGCTACTTCCCTGGTAAATGTCAAATGGTGTGAATTTGGCAGGCTAGATAATGTCCTCCTAGAACAGACTGTTTTCTTTGGAAGGAATGGTAAGGATAAAAAACACAATGGTAGAGTTTAATAGGAAAATATTACTAAATTACCACACAAACAATTTTCATGTTGCAGCTAAACAGTAAGTAGTGCCAGACTTTTCGTTGCTTTAAGCCTTCCATTTTTTGCATGAGTTTTTGTCTGAATGAATTAAGATCTCCCAGTTTGGGAAACCTATGCTTTCATGCAGCACATCATTGACCTTCCTATATATTGATTTACTTGTGTCTTGTTGCAGGTTTAATAGTGCTGTCATGGAAAGCTCTAATCTTAGTCTTGCAAAATTAAGAGTGAGGCATAAAGATGTTTATTTACTGGTCACTTAATTTCATTATAGTAACACCTCTTTGTTACATGCTTGATTAGTCTAATAAACAATTAAAATTCTGTGCAATTTTAAAACTGCTTTGATTGTGGTCCCCTTTTCAGGTTGTGTTTTGTTGATTGTTTGTTTGGGGTGTTTTGTTTTGTTTTATACTTAGGAAGATTAAGTATCCAAAAAGATTAATAATTAAATTTTCCTCGGTAGGTGTGTATAGAACTGACTTGCTGCTTCCAAAGTGATTGCCGTGCATCTTAGGTGGAAAAATACCTCCTTAGTTTCATCTGAATGCCTAGCATGCCCATTAGATGCAGCCTCTCACAAACCTCATGTGGGAGTCTGAGCAGGCTTGAGTCCTGCCCTTTCTGTCTTGGTGGACTGTATCAGTAACCAGACTGCTTGGGTAGTCTGTAGGATGTTAAGTTCTTATTGAAGCTGCTCTTGTGTTAAATAATTTATGTGGGGCCAGAGAGAAGGAGAGGAATTGACTCTGGAGCCAGCTTTCTGTGCATGCACTGCAACAGGAGAGTGAGATTGAAGTGTGCAGAATGCAGTATCTCTAACAAGGAATGAGGACCACTTGTCCTAGAATATCCAGTAGCCTGGTGAAGAAGCGCTTG
Organism: Antrostomus carolinensis; assembly: GCF_000700745.2. Taxonomy (NCBI): domain Eukaryota; kingdom Metazoa; phylum Chordata; class Aves; order Caprimulgiformes; family Caprimulgidae; genus Antrostomus; species Antrostomus carolinensis. The sequence goes on along the minus strand of NW_010298745.1, from coordinate 1,529 downwards.
AGATGTGGGAAGCCTCTGTGTATATCCTTGCGACAGTCAGCGTATATTTGGAAAGGTCTCCTATCACCAAACCTATGTTCCCATCCTGGTCATTGGGTTACTATAGAGGAGGACAGAGTCTTTTTGTGAGTTTCTTTTTTGTTATGTAGCTTCAGGAGATAGCTCGGAGATTAAAGCGCTGGGTACAGTTGGATGGCTGCCTTCTGCAAAAGCCTATAATTTAGGCTGTGATCCTACCCAGGACATTTCTCTCCAGCTTTGACAGCTGGTTGCTGGATGTTGAAGTGTGAGCTCTCTCCTGCTTGGACTGGTACTAGATGGTGGCATTTTTACTTGTAAATTCTGCTCTGAATTTATCCCTGAGAAAGTAGAAGCTACAGCTTTAAATATTGTATTGCCTTTGTTCCAGAGAGAGATACTACTTTAGTGAAATCCTGTGTGAAAGATCTGCTAAGGATCCAGAAAATGCATTGGCCTGCAGCAATGGGCTCTCTGTTTCAGTAAACAAATAATGCAAAAGCAGCCCTGGGACCCTGAACAATGTTGCTGTGAAGGTCTGTCATAGGATGAGGCTAATGCAGGTCCTCTGAAATACCTATATATCCAACCCCAGGACTGCTGAACTGTTTTCCAAGGAGTACTGAGGCAGGTTAGAGGAAGAGCTCTGAATTATGTTGTAAATGTATGGCCCTAGTTTTAATGTGTAGTACTCCTCGTTCTCTGTTAGCTCAGGCAGTAGGAACTGCTTACTTTGGATTCAAATCCCAACAGAATGTATCAACCATACAAACTGTAAAGGAATTTAAAATTGCAGAGACTGAGTTGAAGCTGCTACATAGAGCATTAACAGGCTATAGGAAGATGCTCTTGAGTTGTATGAAGGAGCTAACACCATACAGTGCTATACCAACACAAGAATTTCTCACAGCTTGCAGTGGTTGTTCTCAGTGCTTATGTTCTTAAATACAGTCCTATGTATTTAAGTTGCCTGATGGCCTGGTAATCACCTTTATCATTGCTGCAGGACTGGGCATGTGACTTTTAGATAGTGTTCTTGTTTGTTTTACAGGTTCTAGGTTGGCCTTATCATAGGGATTACACACTGTGTTTGTTACCAGCTCTTTTTGTTCTGTAACGAGATGATTAACTAATGGTTGCTGCGTTAGTGAGGTCCTTCAGTCTGCTGTCCCAGAGGAGGTGAGAGATATGAATCCAGGCAGCAGCAGAGATACAAGGTGTTTTGAGGAGGTAGGAACCACAGAGAGTCCTAAGAATCATCATTAGGAAATTACAGCTTCTCCCTCTAATAAGGTGATGGGACCAGCAGCCCAGCTGAAGTGCATCTACACAAATGCATGCAGCATGGGCAAACCCAGGAGGAGCTGGTAGCCATCATGCAGCAGGAAAACTATGATATAGCAGCCATCACAGAAACATGGTGGGATTCCTCATGTGGCTGGAGTGCTGCAGTGGATGGCTACAAATTCTTCAGAAGGGACAAGGAAGAAGAGAAGGAGGGGTAGCCCTTT
>NW_010298744.1:24740-25345 GCF_000700745.2 Antrostomus carolinensis | reverse complement strand
AACTCTATCCTAGCAAAACCAGGACAAGGGGAGACACATTTGTGCTGAGTAAGACCTCTGCTATATGTGTGCTTTGTTCTTAAGGCTTACACTAAAACATCAGCTGTTTAATGGGGACTTTTAAATGCTTTCAAATAAAAGGAATTTTTACATGTTATAATTCCCTTTTTTTTTTACACTCAATTCATCTCATTTTTATTTCCTCTTATATGTCACAGGCCTAATCAAATCATCAAAGGAAAGGGATGTGCCTCAGCCCCCCTATGTAAGGAAGGAGCCTGTATCCATGCTGCCAAAGGAGCCTGCAGGTCCCTGCGGTGCTGTGCCTGTGCCAGCACAGAGCTGTTCCCCACGTCCAGGGGTGCCCTGGTGCATCCTGCCCTCCCCTCGGCAGGCGTCCATAGTCACGCATATACACCCTTGCATAAACAGCATCTTCTCCCAGGGTTTACTCTGCCCACTGTCCCCACTTGGGCCTACAAGAAAACTGGGGAGGGACTTTTTACAAAGGCAGGGAGTGATAGAACAAGGGGAAATGGCTTTAAACTGGAAGAGGGTAGGTTTAGATTAGACATTAGGAATAAATTCTTTCCTGTGAGGGTGGT
>NW_010298744.1:12507-24552 GCF_000700745.2 Antrostomus carolinensis | reverse complement strand
TCCTGCTGGCAAGCCCTGCCAAACACTGCCTGGAAAAGGGACTTTCTTCCCTGACACAGACCAGGTTCAGTGCTTGGGGTTGGCACATGGCATCCTCACGGGACCATGCCCTGACACTGAGCAGCTGTGGCAAGGCTCATTGCCAGCTGCAGGAAGGTGTGTCACTTTTTTTCAGAGGAGAAATAAAGTGCTTCTGGCAGTGGGTCCTCCCGTGGCGACCAGCCCTGTCACCCTCCTGTGTGGCAGGCAGATGGTGGCCAGCACTGCTCTGCCCCCACGGCCCCAGCCCCATATGTCCCACTCAGCTGCTGGTACCTCTTGTCAGATTACGAATCATTTTTTAAGTACCACTACCATGGTTGAAGCTAACTGTTTTTTTCCATTTTTAGTGGCTACAGGTCCTAGAAGCTCCTGAAGTGCAGGAGGTGAATGAGTTTGACTTGCTGCCTGGTGGAAACACTAGCAGAACTAAGCAGCAACCCTGAGGGTAGCGTGGCTTTCTTCACAGCTAAAATGGTCCAACAGAGCTGTGGTGGGAGAAAGAGGAAAAGGATTTGGGTTTTTCTTTAAATGCAGGTCACCTTAATTACAAGTTTTCCTACAAACCTGCAAAATTCAGACACACTAAACTGTAACCTTATGCTAAAATGCAAGAAGCTACTCTGCCAGTTCATAACACAGCTTGACGCCTGTGCCCTTACTGCTGCTGCTGCTGAAGTCTGGAGTTAACACAGTGCTGAGGTCTGGCATGGGTAAAGGACACTTTGACAGTACGGTGGTGATTTATGCATGAGGAGGTACTCAAAAGAAGGCAAAGCAAGAGAGTAAGACTCTACCCACTGACCTTACAATCTAAAGCCAAAATAAAGACGGTGAGGCAAAGACCGCCTTGAGGGCTATTACATCCCCCACAGCAACATCAGTGTAATGCTGGAGCCCTAAGGGAGAAGGCTGGCAGCCCCAGCAAACAGCTTGCCTCTTCTTACTCCCATGTTCGCAAGAGAACAAGCATCACGCTATGGCCTTGTCTTGTGGGACTGACCACAGGCAACTTTTCCAGTGGGCAGATGTGCTGCTGGGAAAGCATCTTCGGCTTGCATGCGGCAGACCTGCTAGGACTGAGCAAAGCCATCACTGCTGCCTGGGCATGTGGGAACAGAGCTTGTGATTTCAAGGTCTGAACATGAGCTGGAACAAGTCAGAAGTGAGTAGAGAGCAGAGATCAGGGCAGGACAAGACTGGCAGATTTGGATCATTTAGGCTACAGAGTGCAAGGGCATGTGCAGAGATTGGAGTTAAAAGGAAAATATTGTGCTATAGTTGTTCAGAAAATGTGTATTTTGGGACTGCTGGAAATTAAGGAAAAAGACCAAAAATCTTTTATTCCATTTTTAAATTACTTAACATCATTATGGTTGGAGACAACTGTTCTGGAAAGGTAAAAGGTGATCAGAGCCTACAGGAGCCATAGAATCATAGAATCATAGAATAGATTGGGTTGGAAAAGACCTCCAAGATCATCAAGTCCAACCCCTGATCCAACTCCAATTACTATATCACGGCACTAAGGGCCACATCCAATCTCTTTTTAAAAACCTCCAGGGATGGTGAATCCACCACCTCTCTGGGTAGGCCGTTCCAGTGCCTGATTACCCTTTCTGTAAAGAATTTCTTCCTAACATCTAACCTAAACCTCCCCTGGCAGAGCTTGAGCCCATGCCCCCTTGTCCTATTGTTGGTTGCCTGGGAGAAAAGACCAACCCCCACCTGGCTATAACCTCCCTTCAGGTAGTTGAAGAGAGTGATGAGGTCACCTCTAAGCCTTCTCTTCTCCAGACTAAACAACCCCAGCTCCCTCAGCCTCTCCTCATAGGACTTGTGCTCAAGTCCCTTCACCAGCCTCGTTGCTCTTCTCTGGACCCGCTCCAGCACCTCAATGTCCTTCCTGAACTGACGGGCCCAGAGCTGAACACAGTACTCAAGGTATGGCCTCACTAACGCAGAGTACAGGGGAAGGATCACTTCCCTGCTCCTGCTGGCCACACTGTTCTTGATGCAGGCCAGGATGCCGTTGGCCTTCTTGGCCACCTGGGCACACTGCTGGCTCATGTTCAGCCTCCAGTTCTGCCAGCCTAACCCAGAGCAAGGTAGCCCAAGTGAGGAGGTGTTTCCCTGGGGACTTTTGTTGACTCATATGTATTTCACAGAATCACAGAATGTTAGGGATTGGAAGGGACCTCAAAAGATCATCTAGACCAATCCCCCTGCCTGAGCAGGAACCTAAATGAGATCACATAGAAAGGCGTCCAGGCAGGTTTTGAATGTCTCCAGAGAAGGAGACTCCACAACCTCCCTGGACAGCCTGTTCCAGTGCTCTGTCACCCTCACTGTATTTACCCAGGTGGTTTGAGCAAAGGCTGCTGTAACAACCTTCCCTCTTACCCTGAAAGTCCTTTTCCAAAATGAGGCCCCATTGGTTTTCAACATTCGGGACTACATAAAATAATGCCAGAGAAAGGAGCTGTGACATTTTGCACACATTCATTTCACCATTTTTAACATTCAAAATTTTAAACTATGACTACAAAAATCACCATCTCTTTTCCAGACAGTTACCCAGGTTTTGTGTCCCAGGGATTCCTGCAACTTGTCCATAAGGGTTTTATTTTCACCTGAAGTTGTCCTAGCTAGCTACATTTAATCCAATTTTAGCACAGATAGGCTAATACAGTTTTTATAATGTATGTCCCCTAGAAAAATGACTCATTTTAAAGTTCCAGGAAAATATCAACATGCTAATTTAAAAGTGTATCAAAATGCACTGTGAATTTCTCTCACACATTTTCTTTCAAGGCTGTAATATAAAACAATGTGCAATTAGTTATGTGTAATCTTAAGTTTAGAAGTGACTCTTCAAGATTTCAAGAGATATGAATCAGCAAGTTTTCATTTCTAACTGTGAAAAATGGTTTTCGCAGATCATTGGTTTTACAATAAAGATTTAAGCTGCAAGGCAGACGAACAGGATGTTTGACCTACCCTATTCACCTCTAAACTTGGCTGGACTCTGCCATCATTTGTGCTGTTAGGACACTGCGTATATGCTGATGCTGCCTCTTAGACATTGTGATGCCATTCCCAGAGGGGTCCTTGCTTGGCACATCAAATGAGCTTATATGATTACATATGTCTTTGACTGAATGGAGGTGCTTTTCCAGTCAAGGCAGAAGAAAGCTGTATATTTTTGAAGCCATGCTCATGGGTCATATATTCCATGTGCTGTATTTAGTTGGTAACCTTTACACGTGCATATAAAAAAATATATAGTTATTACTTGTTACACTTAAAATATCTGTGAAAGTGTTCTGAAACTTCATGACTGATAAGTAATACCTGCTTTTTATGCTAAGGGATATCAGACACCTTTTCTGTATATACACTTTCATTTAACAGTAAGATAAAAGAAAATCTGTTTGTAGTTCAAAGAGCTTCCTATGTTCTCTTACATAGCTACAGACTCTCTTCTGACCTTTTTTCCCATGTTTGTCTATGGCAAAACCAAAATTGGAGTTATTTTAAACAGAGCCACTTTGGTGAAAATAGATGGTTTAAATCTGGAAAAATATAGCAGCTACAAAACCAGATCTGAGTCTTCTGAACAAAATCTTTCTTTATTGGTATGTATGTGCAACCTCATTCATCCAAGCAATCTGGAAGATTAAAGGTTTTATTTTATAACATAACTGGGATGCAAAGGCCAGGGATGCAAAGGCACAGTAGTAATAAATATTTTCAAGCTTAATAACATTAGGAAGACTCTCAAAAGCCATTTAAATACTTTCCGTTTTTTAACTTCTCTATATTCATTGAGCAATTTTATGTGTTCATGAATAACTTACACAGAGGAACAAAAAGATTATTCCTGCTCATAAAGCTTGAAGTGTGCAATCAGGAAACAGAAATACTACACCATTAAGCTGACCAACCATGTGGCACAAGCAGTAATCAACACACAGTGAATAGTCAGAAAAACCATTTTTCCAATAACCCACAGGCCAAAAAACCACTACTGCAGTATCTAGAGATTTGGAAAAGTCAGTTACTTTACAGACAATTTAGAAACAGGAAAATGGAGCATGCTGACTAAATTTATCAACTAAATTGTTAGCTTCAAACAATGTCACCTAGCTATTTGTTCAAGCTGTTGTGCCTTTGAAGCAAAGACTGATGGTAATCTACTCCTTCCCGGGACTTCGTTTTCAAAATAAAGCACGCTGTGGACACCTGAGACCACAAAATAGCCACTGTTCTGTCTGTTTGTAAGTGGTATGATCTGTTACTGCTCAGAACTCTCCTGAATTCCTGCCTCACCAAAGCAGCGTAAAATCTAACAATGCTCTTTAGATTTGATGAACTTGATCCTCAAGCACATGGTGAAGTGCCTAACCCACCCGCACAACTCCTGTCTGTAAACGTCGCCCTTTATGTGGACAATAATGCTCACCTTGCTTAGGAATGCTTGTGTGAGGTTTACAAAGTTACTTCAGATCACTGGATGGAAGAGGTTGTGCACGTATAGTAGGCTTTCTTTCAAATTATTGCTAGTAGGTTCATAATGCAGAATTCATTACCACTGGAATAGATTTTTATCTGGAAATCCTGGGATACAATAAAGAATCAGTTTAATTATAATGAGGGTGAGTGACTGATGCTTAACTGGGATAGCATTAGAAAAAATTCTGTTTAATGTAGATGCATTGGACCTTTTGAATTTATAAAGTATCACTTAGGTATTAAAATAGAGGTGAAGTTTTAAACTTCAGTCTATTAAAAACGATTTCACTAAATAGAGGTTTCAAGCTATGAATGTCCTTTTCATTTAAAAATATTTTTTATGCTGAATTAATATACATTTACAGAATTGTTTTGTCTTTAATAAAATGTCCTTTTTGATCAGGAATTCCTGGAAATTTTAAGATAATCGTCTGTTTACTTAGATGTCAGAAGTAGGGCTGAGTCTTCTAAACACTTAGGCATGTGCTTAACTTGACATCAATAAGACCACCCCTGTGCATGAAATTAACCATGTGCAAAGATATTTGTAGGACTGGCATCTAATAGTCTCTTGCAAACTCCAGTCTTGTCCTTTGGGAAGGTTTTCAGTTCAAGTGTAAAAAAGGAATTGAAGGTGGAGGGCAGCGATACGAAAGGACAGCATAATATTACTCTTTCATAATTTGAAGCAAACACAAATGAGAGAGCAACTGGCTGTTGTTTTGAGGGATGCTTTGGGATCCTCTCCCTTATGACCCTGGCCCATATCTGCAGTGGAGATTGGATCAGCATGGCCTTTGATGCTGATCTAAAGCCATTAAGGATCAGGATCTACGTCATCTTTCCAAACTAGCTAAGGAGGGATTCCCACTGAAATTAACTGCATTTGAAGAACAGATAGTAAAGCCAGGAAAAAAATCAGATCTACATATCCTGGATTAAAGACTTGCAGCCACTTCTAGGCACAAGTTAAGCAAGTGACAGAGCTGTGGCGTGCTACATAAAGTTCAGCAGTACTCACAAATTGAAATCTATGCTGTAGAGAATGTTGAACTGGCAATGGTATTCAGAGCCTTTCCCTAATGGGTGGCAGCCTAAAAAGTTGTTCATAATAAGCTTATGTCTCATCTGAGAACTCTTTACAACCTCAAAGTAAAATGATTCTTAGTCAGTTCTTCATTGTTCAGAAGTCATGTACTTCCCCCATAGAAGATCTTCTTATCACAGTAATTCTAAATTCAGTGACTTCCCCTTTACCACCCCTGTTAAGTGTCGGTTTCTTCTTTTCACATTCAGGGCGCTGCAGAACTTCACATGTCTGTTGGCATGTTCCCATTCTCCCCAGTTGCTCTGCCAAAGATGTCAGCCTTTGGGCAGCTTCATTTCCTGCCCAAATGCTCCATATCCTCCAGGCTGTTCCCTGCACACACATAGCAACTTTCTAATCTTGGAACCTCAGGCAGTCAGATCTTCCTGCTCAGCACAGAAAGCTGTCTCCCATCACCTCCACCACATGCAGGATAAACCTAGCAACTTGCACAGCTACATTTAATCTATATTTAGAGGTACAGTGTCATCCCAGCATTTCCAAAACCTGACTTCCCATTTTACAGCATTACATGTATCATCATCAAACACAAGTATGACAATTAGAGAGTAAAGCCAAATACATTCATACATGCACATATGCACAGAGCAGACATGCAAAGTCATTTTTCAGGCAAATTATTTCAACCCTAGGTACCACCAGCTTCCTTCAGCTCCTCTGAGTTTCAGATTTTGTTTTTGAAGTGAATTTTTCACAACTGTAGTTGCAAAGAAAATTTCCAGAACCTCAGAAGAATGTAAAATATAGTTTCACCTGCCCAGCTTTGCACAGAGCCTGAAAGAATAGATCTGAGAAGCAGGAATGTCTACATTCAGAAAATTATGTGAGGTGCTAACTCAAATTTGTGGTTTTGTTTCCAATGTCATCACTTTAATCTTGTCAAGTTGTTATCAGATTAGTTTGATGAGTTGAATATGTGACCTTGGAAAAAGATCCTGTCCCACCTTCAAGAAGGCTAACATAAAATATAATGTATCTTTCCAAAGATGTACACTGTCATTAGTCAAAGTACTTGTACATTCCAATGAAAAGAGTGTATTCTTGTGATGTTCAGAGTGTGTGATCTGATGTTCAGATCACGTATGTGTACCAGCACATCACCCTTCCCATTCCATCCTCAGCTTTACCCTTACTATACACATGGTCTTGCACAGAAACCCACCATATATTCATATAGACCCACTGACCAACATCACACCTGAGTGACCTCACCTTTTTGCAGCGATGGTCTCCTGCTCCTTCCTTTCCTGTTCTCTGACTGGTAATGCTAAATCCCAGCAGGTACTACCTGGAAAATTTGTCCCAGTGACACTTATGAATTCTAGCAGTTCTGAATAATGTCCTATATCATATCATTGGGTGTCTCAGGGTCTGGGAAATCTACTATACGTAGCCAGAGTGGTTATCAGAATGGCATTTACTGAGTTGTAACCTCATTTTGGGTATATATGGAAGGGTCCTGTCATATCATTTTCAGTCAGAAATAATGGAGAACTATTATACGTGGCATTTGCACAAGTCACATCTTTTACAGAGCCAGTTACGTTTGCATAACTGCATGTTTGCCTGCATGTTTGTTTGCTTTGGCTATTGTATATCCCTGAAGAGATGATCAGGTGTTCAAGAGACAATCTGACCTCAGAAAGAGCATTTTTTAAACTACTGTGATAATTAGTCTGAAGAAAAACTATTCATGATTGACAGCCGATAGTAGATTCAATTGAGTCTATTTTGCAAATGAAATTCCCAAATGTGTTTGCAGTTACACTGGATTTATCTACCTAAATAATCTTATCACATTTCTTGGAACCAGGTTACATATAAGCAGCTTGATCTTTTACAAGTCATGATAGAAAACCTGCCTCATAACTTAGGCTCAAAATACACAAACAAATAATAATAATATATCTATAACAATAATGTATAAAATCTGGTTTCTTAAATTTGCATTGTTTTTGTCAAACACCATTATTGACAGTGAAATTAAGAACTCAGTCTCTATCTCCATGTTTGGTTTATGCTGAGTTTAAATGATTTATTTCAGACACCTTGAATCACTTAGAAGGTAGCAATTTGTAAGCCCTGTGAGTCACTGTTGATATTTTGATGATGGGGGTGAGTTGTTCGTTTGTTTGTGCTGTTGCTGTTGCCACCTCCAGTGTATTCTTCCTGTTCAGTGTTCAGAAAGAGCAAATCCTTGGAAATTAAGTGCTTTTGATTTCTCAGTGCTGCTTAGAGAATATAGCAGTTAATGTAATTTCAAAACCATAAGAAAATAAAAATCAAAATAAACATAAACACAATTTATACTAGAGAAGGCATTATTAGCCCAGTCCTGGAGGAATGATCCCACGTGCAGCCCTCTTTTGGGCTTCACAGGTCTAGATCCAAACTGGAACCCACACCAGCTTGATTTGGGAGGCAAAAATTGCTATAAAAACCAGAACTCTTAATGCTTTAGATAATCACCACTAAAAGGAAGAACACAGAAAACTGCAGCACTGGGACGTTAACACCATCTTCAGCTGTGCAGTCAGATTCTCATTTTATGTCAACTGGAAATGTTGCGATGCAGCTAAGCTGACTTATCCTTGCTGAAGATCTCTTGCTTTAGTGCTTTGGGCTACCCTGGTGAGTTACAGCTACATGCTTATACATATAAGAGGATTTGTTCTACATAACAGTTATTGACTGATATTTCATTAACATAAGAAAGAAAAGCATGTTGATGTATTGAATGTAACCTCCAAAATCTGTCTCAGAGGAGTTACTGAGGTTCCTGGGTTTTTTTACTCTTCATATCTGCACTACTTACAGCTGCTACTTACTCATGCCGAAGAAAAGAGCCTACTCTTGCCATAACTTTACCTTCCTTAGCACAGAATTCAGGAAGGAGACCTTGAACTCCTGCAGAGGCTCTTGCTGGAGTTGCTGTATATAGAAATCCTTTTCAAGAACTATTTTCTTACATCTGCAAGTGAGTCACACTGTTCATACCCTGACTGTCCACACTAGCTCGGCACACAAAGATCTGAGTGGGAGTCTTGTGGGTATAACTGCTCTGGAAAATTCACTCGAGTAACTGGGTGATGGCTTGTGCTACAGAGAAGTTCAGATGAGTGCTGGGCTTCTCAGCCTGTGCAATATGAACCACTCAAGTCCCACAAGCTTGTTTAGGTTGCCTTTTTCTTTCCTGCGAAAAGGAAAAGCCTCTTCTTAGCAGCTGTATCCCTGTCAGAGGACCTGGTGAACCTCAAGGAATATCTCTGCCTACATGAGCCCAGAGGCTTATAGAAAACCAGGAGATACTGCTGTCACCACTGTGGGACAGCATATCACTCTCCCCATGCTGATAGTGTCCAAATAATAGGGGGATTGGTCTAGATGATCTTTTGAGGTCCCTTCCAACCCCTAACATTCTGTGATTCTGTGATAAACGTGGGTCACCAGTGGCCTTGAGGATGTGATGATGGTACACTCTAATTTTCAGATGCATCTAAGAGGGAATCTCTGAAGAAAAATGTCTGAACAGAAGAAATGAACTTTTGTTATTCACAACAAAGTGTTTTGCCACCCTCCCAATCAAGTGCATGTCAGATCAGTCAGACATTCTTGCTGGTTGTACCCGCTCAGCTATTCAGCCACACTGATTGATGGAGTCGGTCATGAGATGATGCATTACAGCCATTACCTCCTGGAGCCTTTTTATCATACACACTGTTCCAGCACAGTCTTCCAGCCTTTCTTTCAGGGAATATGGCTAGAGCCCCTCTGGATACTGGGAGCTACTATGAAATTCTAGATACAGTCCAAAAAGAGCCAACTTTAGCAGCCAGTTTCATTCACAAGTGTAAGTGAGCCTGCATTTGCACTTCATGTGCACAAATGTTGCATTAAAACAAGTTACACATTCATAGGCAAAGAAATAACAAACTGTACCTCCCTGAAACCTAATGAGAAGCTGGACATAATCTTTATGTTGATACCGAGAGTGGAAGAGCAATGCCACACCACAAATAAGTACAACTGTGCCTGCATGAGTGGTGGCAGCTCACAGGGTCAGTGAGGTTGGTTTCACACTGAAGAGAGCAAATAGGGTTCATATGCATATGTGAGCCTGTAGATTAGAGACATCTGAAAATTAAGAAAATGTCATTTGGTGTAGGTGTAAGATCATTCTACGATTCAGTGTAGAAAAATGTGTGATTCGTATCAGTGACTTCTTTTCAATCAATGCCACTTTTTTGAATAATTTCGATATTGTGTAAATTCTAGTCTTTAATTCAAGGTTGTTTTTTTGATGGGGAAAAAGTGAATGCTTTATTAAATGAAACACAGAAAATGAATGTGCTTATGTTTTTTAAAAACAGTTAAAGTGGAACTAAAGGGTGACCGAAGATGGAAATGCAAGATTTGGTAAGGAAACATTCTCTTCAGTGAGCTGAGTCCAAACACCATGAAGCTACGCAAACTCTCTAGCATGATACAGTGAGGCTCATTGTTTAAACTGAACACAGAGGAGTGCATAAGCTGAATCTTAACTACAGTGAAAAGACAATTTTTACTACCAGTCTCTCTTAATAACATCCAGTGATAGAAATACAGATAAAAAGATTAAGGAAAATAAGTAAGATTTTTATCAAGAAAAATCTTTATATCCAACAAAAAAATGAATTTTAATTTGTCTAATATCACTATCAAAATCTTTGTATAAAGCATACTGTATTTCATTAATTTATGTTAATAATATTTTTGGACAATATAAGTTGATTCCCTGTATACTTGTCTTTCATTACTTTCTTAGGTTCATTAGATACTATTCAAGACATTCATCAAGGGTTTTTAAATGACCTGTCTGTGATTTAAAATGTTTTCAAGACCACCAGGTTCTGTCAGGGCAAGGTTTGAATGCTTCTGTATCAGCTGCATCAAGAGAAGCGTAGCCAGCAGGTCGAGGGAGATGATTCTTCCCCTCTACTCCGCTCTTGTGAGACCCCACCTGGAGTACTGCACCCAGTCCTGGGGGCCCCAACACAGAAAGGACATGGACCTACTGGAGCGAGTCCAGAGGAGGCCATGAGGATGATCCAAGGACTGGAGCTTTTCTCCTACAAGAACAGGCTGAGACAGTTGGGGCTGTTCAGCCTGGAAAAGAGAAGGTTCCAGGGGGAGACCTTATAGTGGCCTTTCAGTACCTGAAGGGGGCCTGCAAGGAAGCTGGAAAGGGAATTTTTACAAGGGCAGGTAGTAATAGGATGAGGGGTGATGGCTTTAAATTGGAAGATGGTAGATTTAAATTAGATAATAGGAAGAAAATCTTGACTGTGCAGTTGGTCAGACACTGGAACAGGTTACCCAGAGAAGTCGTGGATGCCCCCTCCCTGGAAGTGTTCAAGGTCAGGCTGGATGAGGCTTTGAGCAACCTGATCTAGTGGAAGGTGTCCCTGCTCATAGCAGGGAGGTTGGATCTAAATGGTCTTTAGGGTCCCTTCCAACCCATAGTATTCTATGGTTCTACAATTATTAATAACAATTCCATGAATGTCTGCTAGTTAAGCCCCAAGACTGCTGGGTAAAAAAAAAAAAAAAAATCAGCCTCCTGGCTAGAAAGCAACATTGCCTTGTTCTTGAAACTCCCTCTACAGGGGCAGCTATTCCAGCCATCCATACATCTTGATTATATATCTTTCAATTATTTACATTATTTGCTATAGATTTCTTTTATATGACTCAGTATTTGCAGGCTGACTTTCTGAAAGGAAAGTTTTCAGCAGGGAATGTGCAGGACATCTTCACTGTAGTTCAGCCATTTGTCAAGGAACAGTGTTCTTGACCATACTATGTAAACACTTGATTAGGCAGTTACATCAGTAGATCTTAAAACTTGCTTTTATTCAGTGTTTACCCCAGTAGACTGTCCAAGGAGATAAAATGATCTCTCGCTCACTGACTTAGCCACGACTGGGACAACCCACTTGTCCTGAATCCCACCCCACTTCTCTACTGCTTAGTTAATTGCTTGTCTTGAAGGGGAAACACAACCTGAGTGGTGTAAAGCATTGAAAACTCCACCAGATTATTTTTGTAGAGTTTTGTTTTCTGGTAAGCAGCAGTGTTTTGGGCTGGTAACTCCCACAGGTGGGAGCCAGGGGGAGTGCATGCAGTTTTTCCCCCTGTCCCTTGTCCCAGGGTTGAGATGATCTCCACAAAGCTGCCTTGTACTGCCTAGGTGACACCACCTATTTGATGCGTCTACTAAATTCATAAAACAGGGTTATTTCATGTACTTAAATGCCAATAATAAATTCAAATGAGATTTTTCTGTCCAGCCTGAGGAAGGTCTCAGATGTGTGTTCCGCCCCTCTAGCAGATTTTTCCTGCTG